>NC_133621.1:27031654-27284154 GCF_048593235.1 Sminthopsis crassicaudata | reverse complement strand
GCTGTGACCCGGGGGGCGGCGGGCGGATCGTTGGGGGCCGCCCCCGGGGTTTGACTGGAGAGATCCGGATTCCCGTCCTTCCTGGGACCTGGAGGGGCCGGGCCCGCGAGCGCTTGTTGACTGCCCACGGGGGCGTCTGCCAGGAAGTGCAAGTGCCCGTTGTCATCATGCTTCTGGCACGGGGCGGGCAGGGGCCCGTCAGGTCCAGTGTCCAGACAGGCCCCGGCCGGGGAGAGGAGGAGGAAGCAGCCAAACCTCGAGAAGAGAGTGAAGGGGGGTCCGCAGGGTCTTCCCGGGAGCTGGCGCGGAGAAGAGCGGGGCGGCGGGGCGAGCCGAGGCCCCTCCCCTGCCTGGGGTAGCGTCTGTCCTGATGTGTGTGAGATGGAGGCTGTGCCCAAGACTGACATCGTTTTTCTCTCTTTCTCTCCTTCTCTGGGCTCAGGATTCAGAAGGAACTGGCGGACATCACATTAGACCCACCTCCCAACTGCAGGTTAGTGCCTTTAACTCCCCCCCCCCTTTGTCTCCGTGTGGTTTGGGATCGCGCTTGTCTCGGGCGCGGAGGGACGGCCGGTGTGCCCGAGCGCCCTCGGCAGGGCCCTGCTGCGCGGCCCAGGGGCCCAACCGCCACTGACTGTAAGTAAGCATTCTGGTCTTCACAAGAGACTGCTCCAAATGGCTTTGGAAGATCCGCGAGGGGGCGCCCCCGGGGCCTGGGCTGCGCCCCGGAGCTTGTCCCGGCTCGGCCCGGCCGGCACCGGCCCTCAGCTCGGGACCCTCGGCCCCTCTGGACCAGCGCCTTTGCTGCCGTGACCGGAGCAGGAACGGTTCTGACGGCTCTAGTCCCCGGAGGGCAGAGGAGGGCGAGATGGCGCCCCGGCTCCCCTGGCACAGCGCCTGCCGGCCAGGCCCGGGCGCGAGGAGGCCCCGGAGCCGCTGGTGCTCGGGCCCCTTCCTAGTCTTCAGGCTAAATGAAGAAGGTGGGAGGCGGTTAAAAGAAAAACTTTAAAAAGTGCAGGTGCCCCTCCCCCCTTTAATTTGAGGTGATTACTAAATGTGCCTTTACACGGCCCGCTGATTGGCGGGAGCTGGGGGGGGGGGTGGGGGGGGGCGGGCTCCTTCTGCTGACCGTGTAAGCTCAGCCCTGTCCCAGGGCGGTCAGGAGGCCATTGCCGTTGCTGCTTCTGTGCAGAGCCTCGCCTCGAGATCTCGTTAGGTCCGACAGAAGAGAGCGTCTCCAGGGGAACTAGGGCCCCGGGTGCCTTTGGCGAGTTGGGTCCCAAGTGCCGCGGGCCGGCGCTGCCGTGGCTCAGGGTGCGGCCCGGACGGGGCGCCGCGAGCGTCTCCCGGAGCTCCCCCGGAGCCGGCCTGACCTCGCTCGGGGCGAGGGCTGCCGCCTTTGGGTCAGCGACAGCCTGGAGAGGGCAGCCGGGGCGGGGGGGGGGAGCGCTTTCTCCGCCCAGAGCGGGCCCTCTCTGTTGGGGTCAGCGGTCTCCGCAGGAGGCCTGGCGTTGGTTGGGTCTTTGCCGGCGGGTTTGGCTGCTCCGGGAGACTTGGGCATCCCCCTCCTCTGGGGGCAGACCGGGCTCCGGGTGCTGGGAGGCCAGAGCCCCGCCTCCAGGGGAGCTAACTCGCTGTAGGGCTGCATGCGCTTTCTTGGCAAACGCTTTGCTTGTGACGGGTGGCCCCTGGGGCAGCGGTCCTCCTCCCCGGAGCCGCACTTGTCCCCGCTGTCTGCAGCCCCGGGGCTGTGGCCCACTCGGAAGGGTTAAGTGTTTTCTGGAAGGAGGCCTTCAGCGGGGATTAACTGAGATGGGGCTAATGAAGCGTCGAGCTCTTCTGTGAATGTCACAATCACTCGTTACTTTTAGTCTCCACGTTGGGGAACCGGGATTCTTCCCTTAGAGTTTCTGAATCGCTCTTCCTGTGTTGAGAAGAAAACCACGCGTTGGTGCCCCCTGGTGCCAGATCCCGCCGGGATGAGACGCTCCCAGCACACCTGCACGGCGGAAGCGGGAGGCTCGTCCCCCCCCTGGCCCAGGGACTCTGTGAGGCCCCGAGGCGGCCGCCCCTCCCTCCTCCCTCCTGTCCTCCCCCGGGCCTGGGCCTCTCTTCGCGGCTCCCCGAAGCTTGGGTGTGCGGCCCCTGGCTCTGTGCGGGGGGGGGGGGGGGGGGGGCTGACGGAGGAGCCTCGGGCTCACCGGACATGGGGACTGCTCTGAAGTTGTGCGTCCCGCCCGCTCCGGGTCAGAGACACAGACTCTGGAGAGCTTGGCCGGCCCTCCCTGCGGGCTCTGCCAGGAAGGAGGGGGGCCAGAGGAGGGCAGGGCCTGCCCACGTGGAGCCGGACAGTGGCCCCCAGGCCGAGGGCGCCGGTCCTGTGGGTTCTGCCCGGGAAAGTGCTCTGGAGGCAGCGGGGCTTGGGGACTGGGGATCGGGGGCCTGGGTTCCTCGGTTTCAGAGCCTGCCCGCCTCCCCCCCCCCCCCCCCCCCCCCCCCCCCCCGCAGAGGTGTCGGCGTCCCCTGGGTGTCTCCGCCTCCCAGAGCGCTCTCTGCCGCTGGTCCGCCGCGGAGCAGCAGGGGCTCCGACCGACAGGCGAGTTACGGAGACCGCTGGTCCTCCCCTGACTGGAGCCCATGCTTACCTGGGAACCGGGCTCCTCGGGGGTCACTGAAGGGAGTTAGCCTGAGAAAAGAGCGTTCAGATCGTGATTCTGCCCTTTTCTTCGCCGGGGTCCCAGATGGAGACTCCCCGAATGGTGGTTTTTCTTAAATTTCCCATACGAAATTTTACACGTGATAAAAACCATCAGTTACAGAAAAGGAACGAATTCGTTGGGGCTTGTGCTTGTCGTGGTCTAAGGGAGAGAGCTCTGAGGTCTTTTATTTTGCATTTGAATAAAACGAGACCGAAGAGCTTGACTTGCTTGTGCAGGGTCACCAGGGAACGAGCCCAGGGCCGGCCCTGCTCCCAGCCTTCCCCTCTGCTTACTCCTCTGTCCCGGGATTTATGGCGGAAGCCACGCACTTCCCCGGCCAGCAAAGGCACAGTAACGAGGGGGGCTCGCAGGATTCGGCCCAACCTCCTGGTTTGCTCTAGTGTGAGCCCGGGCGGCGGCCGGGCAGGAGCGTCGGGGGGTAGGACCCTGGAGAAGCTCCTCAGCGCTCAGCAGAGCTGGGTCCGTGGAAGCGGGGGCTGCCTTTGGCCTTTGCTGTGGATGGGCATCGTGCTGGCGGGGCGGCGAGCAGCCAGTGTGAGAAGACAGGCGGCCGGCTCGAGAGTGATCCTTTCTGGCCATTGCGCTTCGAGCCTAGTTAGGAGTGGAGGAGCCATCGCGTGTGGCGGCTCGTGGCCTTCCACGTACGTCTCGCCTCCCGCGACGGCTGCTCGCCTCCGTTATCGGGTATCGGAGGAGAGAGGAGGGAACGCGTGCGGCCCTTTTGTCAGAGTTGGTGGGGATAATTTACTTACTGACCGAGAACATTTTGTGTGCGGTCCTCATGGGCAGGAATTCGTACAGAGCCGAATGTTGGGGAGGGATGCCCGCCCTGGCAGGCTGGGTTCCTGGAGGGGCTGGCTGCTCCCCCCATCGTGCTCCCCTTTACCAATCAGAATCATTTGAGCCCTCTCCTTTAGAAAGTAGAGCAAGAAGGGGGCTCACAAAATGGTCCCCTCCACCCCCGGTCCCCGGGGAGAATGGGCTCAGGCTTGCATGTCAGGAGTTACTGGGCCCCCTGAGGCTTCAGGTCTCCCCAGAATTGAGCTCTCCCGGGATGCCGAAGGTCCACGTCCAGCATTTCTCTGCATCACGAGGGACTCCGGGGGCCGGGTCCTCTCGGCTGCTGTCCTCCTTCCACAGTGTGCTCCTGCTCCGGGTGCGCTCTGCTCTGCGAATAGTCCTGCGCCCGAGATCAGGAAGCCCCAAGGAGAGCCCCGCGGCACCGGCCCCTCGCTCGCGCTGAAGTCGGCTCGCCGCGCGTCTCCACGGTGCGTTGGATCGGGCAGGGAACGGCCGGCCTGCTCTGTAGAACCAGTGCAGGTGACCCCTGGCATTTGGTGGGGAGACTCCCCACCCCGGGGAGTGCCGAGGTTCATGTTTGCGTGGCGTGTAGGCTGCAGCCTCCCTGGCGGGTCCTCCCATCTCCCCGGTGGTATTTACTCGGGACACCCCTGGAGCCCGTGGTCCGTACGCCCCTCCTTGTCCCTCCTGGGCTTCGTCCTCAGGAGCCTCCGAAAAGTGCGCGTGGGCAGGTCTCACGCTGTCCGAGGCTCAGGTGCGAGGCCCAGTTGTCTCCGGACACAGCTTCTCTGCAGTCTGCCCGGCATTCTCCAAAGGCCTCTCTCCTGGTCCTTTTCCCTTAACCCAGAAGCAGTAAAGAAAAGAAAATACAAAGAAATGGAGGCTTTCTACTCCAGGAGGGAGCTGAGCCTATGGAGCTTTCTAGAGCATGCGAGGTCCTCTGCATGGGAACGGACCCCCTCATCGTAAAAACCAGCTGGTTCTGGATGCAGGTCTCGCCATGGCTCCCTCAGCACCGAGGTTTCCCAGCAGGGGGTCTGGACAAAATCTACCTGGCTTTCCCATGGCAACCTCCGTCCCGCCCCTTTGAAACTCCGGGTGCGTTTCCTGATTTCCCATCACTCCAGATTCCCCAGCGAATCCCTGCTATTGCAGAAGCAATCGGAACCGGGTCGGAACTTCCTCCGCAGTCAGGCAGGACGGCTCGGGTGGGAGGCGAGCCCTGAACGCTGGCGCGGCTCCCAAAAGGGACGGCGTGCTTGGGGTAGGCCAGGAGGGAAACCTTGTCCTTTAGACCTGCAGGCCAGGAAGGCCTCCCAATGAGGCAAACGATCGAGACCTGCTTGCAAAGTGGAACCTAAAAGAGAAAAGCCATTTCCAAGCTGCCGCACGGTGCTGTAGGCAGACCGCTAGCCACTGGCTGAGTTTGCACCAGGATGACAGTCACAGAGGCGCTGAGCAGCGCGCCGAGGGACTGCTCACGTAGAAGGGATCACGCGGGAGAACGTGTAAACCATCCCCTCGGACGAGAGGGGAACCTGCGCATCCTCATCTTGTTTCAAGGAGCGGCTTTTGGTGGAGAGACTCTCTGGTGGCTCTGGGAGTGTCGAGGGCCCTCCACGACCCGAACAACGCTCCAGCCTTCACTCGCCCAACCCTCGCCCAGGCAGGTTCTTTGGGGTCCCTGAGGACCACTCTGGGGAGGCTCACGGCCTCCCTGTTTGGGCGAGGAACCCCTTCAAGCTTCGTTTTTTCCGGGAAACTCCTGGGGATGTCCGCTCACCACATGTGTCTGTGCCGCTAAAAAAGCTGCGGGTGCCGTAAGGACGGCCAGTGTTGGCTGGATGGAAAGGATTCGGAAAAAGCACAAAGTAAACTCCAGAGGCTTAAATACCCGGAGCTTTTCTTGTCCTGGAAAGTGGAGTCTCTTGTGCCTCCAGGGGGTGAAAAAGCCGGGACCAGAGAGACCGGGGAGCTTACCGGACCTCCCCACCCAAGGCCGGCCTCCGCTTCCCCATCGAGGAGTTTATTTCAGAATCAGCAGCAGGGCTGGGGAGGGGACCCGACTCTTGGAAGGGGAGATTCTTCGGAGATCGCTGCATTACTTGGACTCTTTCCTGAATTCAACTTCTTTTTTTGAGAATAAGAACTCGGAACCTTTCGAAGATAAGTTACGGTGCTTCATATTGTGAGTGCTGCGTCTGGTCCTGATGGAGCCAGGGGGACGGGAGGGGCATCCCGACGCCCTTCTTCATTCAGGTCGGTGGGCCGAGCCCTCGGGGAGCATCTCCTGCGCGCCAGGGGGGCGAGAGAGCCTCGGAGGCCGGCAGGAGCCTGGAGCTTGTCCCGAGAGACCGGGAGAGGGCAGCGCGGAGGCTTCTGTTTGGGGTCCTTGGCCGGGGGCCAGTCAGGGCATCGGAGGGCCGGGCGCGGCGGCTCCTGGGGTTGACGCTGCCGGCCCGGCTGAGCCTGTGGCGCACGTCCCATCACGGTCGGCTGAAGCAGCGTCTCCTGAGGAGCCCGTCCCGGCCTCCAGAGCGGGAGCCAGGCCTGAGCAGCTGGGGTTGGCGTGGGCGTCCAGGGCCTGCATCTAGCCCCGGCCCCCGGGGCCTGCTCTCTGCCCGCGTCTGTCCTCCGAAGGGGACCGCACGAAGCAATGCGGCTTTTGGAGGCTTCTGTGGTGGGGGGCCAGGGCGCCGGCCTGGGCGCCGGCCTCGCGCTGGGGAGTCGGGCCCCTGCGCAGCTCAGGGCGGTCCGAGACGGGCAGCCCCCCACCAGCAGAGGGCAGCGTCGCACCTCGCACTTCTCAGGAGCCCTTGGAAGTCCAAGGGCCGGCCTCCTCACTCTAAACCGGGAGCAGATGGGGGCGCAGCCTCCCCCAGACCCGGCCTGCTGGCCCCGGAGCTCGCCTTCCTCCGCCTTCCTGGGACAGCCTCGCCCCTGGGATTTACCTCTGGTACTGGGCTACCAGCCCTTGGGGGCAAGACAAATACTGTGGCCTGGAATCACGGCCGGGAGGTCTCAGAGGGGATCCCGCCGGGTCACAGCCCGGGGCCTCAGCATTGTCGGCCTCCAGAATCACGGCGTTCACTGCCGCGATCCACCCCGTCTTCCCAGGCTCCTCAGGGCAGCGTCGTTCCCTCCTGGCCGCCCTGGCCTGTGGCCAGTGGGGTGTGCCGTGTTTGGGGAGGGGGCTGCTGCAGTGGGCCCCAGGGAGCCCTGGCACCCTCCGTGGGCAGCACGTGGTACTGAGCCCCTCTGGGCTGCGGCGCGTCGGTCCAGGGGATCCAGGGGGGCGGGGAAGCCCCAGGAGGGATCTGGACAGTCCCAGTCCGGTGGCCGAGCTGCTCTTGTCCACACCTTGTCCGGGGCCGAACCGGTTGGGCATCTGGGCCCAGTTCTGTCGGCTGTGCTTCCAGCAGGGAAGGCTTTTGAAGCCCTTGAGCCCAGCTCTTCCCAGGCCTGTGCTGTGAGTTTTTAGGGGATAAACATCACATGTTCTTTATTAAATTGGGCGTATGAAATGTCTAACTTGGAGAACTGTTTTTTTTTTTTAATTTATTTTACTTATTTTTAAAAATTTTATAATTATAAAATGTTTTTGACAGTATATATGCATGAGTAATTTTTTTTTATAACATCCCTTGTATTCATTTTCCCAAATTATCCCTCCCCTTGATGACAGGTAATCCCATACATGTTACATGTGTTACAGTATAACCTAGATACAATATATGTGTGTAAATACCTTTTTCTTGTTGCACATTAATTATTAGCTTCCGAAGGTATAAGTAACCTGGGCAGACAGATATTAGTGCTAACAATTTACATTCGCTTCCCAGTGTTCCTTCTCTGGGTATAGTTATTTCTGTCCATCATTGATCAACTGGAAGTGAGTTGGATCTTCTTTATGTTGAAGATTCCACTTCCATCAGAATACATCCTCATACAGTATTGAAGTGGACAGTGTTGGAGAACTGTTAAAGGAGAAATTAACTTAAGGAACCCTCAGCAACGTTCTGCAAAGGATTCTGGATGCTCCATGTGCTAGATGGAGGCAGCTTTTGGCAGATGAGAGTGTGAGAACTCGGCTCTGGGAAGCGACGTGAATACGCAGGCACAAATGGGATCCCGGAGCAAGATTCAGGAGCAGGAATCCTTGGATTTTAGGGAGTGAAAGTTGGAAGAAGATGGAGCACCAGAAAGCATTGAAGTCAGGAGCCCGAGCTCTAGTCCGGCGGACCCTTGTTCACGGTAGGAAGCCCGTGCCAGACTGCCCACCCCCCAGGGCTCCTCCTTTGCTGAGGAGCATCCTGTGACTCGGTGCTCCACCCTGGCTGCTTTAGGGTCGCTGCGGACTTACCTGGTGGGGTCTGCTCTCGCCTCGCCTGGATTGGAAAGGTGACCGGCCCTGGAAGCAGGGGCCCGAGTTCAGATGTGACCCCAGACCCTCATGTGCCCTTGGGAAAGTCGGCACATTGGTTAGCCCCATCCCCTTCCTCCCAAGGTCTAAAGGACTCTATTGTATTTAATGAATAGTCGATGGGGAAGTCTGCCCCAAAGGCAGCATCCTAGGACTGTCCACTGAGAGATGGGAAGGACCAGAAATCCTCCAACCTGGAGGAATGGGGTAGGAGGCTCCGGGTCAGGAAGACCTGGGGGCCACTTCGGCGGCAGGTGCTTCTCCCGCTCCTTCACCCCAGGCCCGCGTCTCCTCCCAGCCTGCCTCCGAAACGGGGTTCCCGTGAAATGAGGATTGATTTTACAGAAAGCCCACTTACAGGGAACGTAGCCTGGGAAGCAAGGGACAGATCCTCCTCCGGTTTGGCAGCAGGAAACTCACAGAGAAAAGAGTGGTAATTTGTGTAAGAAGACAGGAAGCCGTCTTCTGTGTTCATCCCCTTCAGAAGCATGTGATAAACATCTTTTGCCAATAGGAGAAGAGCCGTGGGACCTGGGCCCAGTGCGTGGAGGAAGGCCACGGAGGTCCGGCCGCTGGGACCCGTCTGAGGTTCTGTTGGGACCGAGCTCTTCTCAGTTCCAGGCTCCGGGCCACGTGGCTGCCCGTGTGTGTGTGCCCAGGGCTTGGTGGGGTGACTGGCACATAGCGGGCGCTACATCGCACGCCACAAGCAGAGAACTACTTACAAAAGAAGGAATTAGCTCCAATCCAACTCAGGGCCCAGAACGTGTCCTCTTCATGAACATTCTACAGTTCAGACGACTAGGGGCTTCCTCTTGGGGCTCTGTGTTCCCCGTTTCCACAATGACATTATTAGCCAAGAAAACCAGTCCAGAGAGAAAAGGCCGGCGCCCTCCAGCGGCCCTGAGGGTGGCCCTGCTGCCAAGCCTAGGGGACGGTCCTGCCGGGGCTCGGCCTCTGAGGAGACATGGGGGCGCCGGACAGGGGGCCACGACACAGACTCTCGGAGAGTCTCAGAAGCCAGCTTGGCACCCGACCGGAGAGCTTGAGATGCCTGTCGGAGGGCTTGGCGCTTGTCCTGGAGGCCGGGGACCCCAGGGCGGGCCGGGGAGGCCCCTGTAGCCCATCTCAAGAGCGATGTCTGCACACGCACAAAGCTTGGGTTACGAAGGTACAGGGGAGCCCTGCTGGGTGCCGCGGGGATTACTGAGGGGCTTTCGTCCAGGAGGTGACCCTCTGAGCCGAGCGCTTGGGAGGCGGAGAGGAGAGGGGAGGGCCGGGGCTGGCCCCAGGGAGACCGGCTGCTTCGGTCTTCCGTAGGCCCCGTTGGCTGTTCAGGGACACGGGAAGAGTCCTCCCTAGCAGCAAAGCTCAGGATGAGAAGCGTGTGCCCAGCCACGTACTCGGAACTGGGGAAGAAGTGACTTTGGGGGCTGAAGATCAGCACCCCAAGCCAGGGGAGGAGAAGGGGGAGGCACTTCCCTGAAGCAGCTCTGAGCGAGCCCCAGAAGTGGGACGGGGGAGGCTCCGGCCCTGACTACAGCAGCAGAGGCACAGGATGGGGCCCCCACCTCTTGGCAGCTCAGGGGGCTTCACTTCATGGAGACCGGAGGGGGACCTGAAGTGGCTGATGGGGCCGCCTTCCTCCGGGGCGGCTCTCGGGTTTCTCTCGGACACTCAGTGCCAGGCACGGGAGTCTTGTTCTTGCTTCTTGCACCTGAGCTTAACTTGTCGGGGGATGGCGAGCCCCTCTGTGCTCCTCCCAGGCAGCGGTGACCTCTGCAGAGGAAATGTCCTCCTCCTCCCTTCCCCACCTTCTGTGGTCCTTGTAGGGTCTGGTGGCGCGAGAATTGGTGTTTCATGCCCCCTTGTCAGATGGAAGGACCCCAGAAAGCGCGATGGCCGCCCGCTGCTCTGTGCTTGCTCACCTTTTCTGTCGGCGGTAGGCCTGGCTCTGAGCCCGGGAGGCCCCCCCGAGCCCCCCGCGGGCGCTCTGGCCGAACCACCCGGGCTTTGCTCCCCTGTCGCCATCCCTCTCTGAGCGGGTCCCGATCTCAGGCCTCCGTGGGAGTTGACTGGCTTTCCTGGTGACTGACACACAGAGCAGTTCCCTGGCAGGTGGGCAGCCAGTGGTCCCGGGTTGTAATTGCTTGCATGGCCTTTGAGTTTTTGTTAACTTTTCTTTTAATTGTCAATAGTAGTTTCTTTTCAAAATACATGCAAAGATGGGTTTCGGTTTTCACCTTGCAAAACCTTCTGTTCCAAATCCCCCCCCCCTCCTCTAGATGGCAAGTAATCCCCAATATGTTGAAGTGTACGTTAGATCCAACACGTGTGTACATATTTATACATGTGCCTTGTGGCACAAGGAAAATCAGATCAAAAAGGGGGAAAGAAAACAAAATGCAAGTGAACAACAGCAAAAAGAGCGAGAATGCTGCGGTGGGTCCCTCAGCCCCACGGCCCCTGAGGGCAGCTGCTCCCTCCACCCCAAGTCCGTCAGAACTGCCTGAATCATCTCGTCGTGGCGAGGCTGGCCTTTAATTGATGAAGAAGAGCTGCTTCTGCACCCGCTGCCCGGGGCGTCCCTGTCAAGGGGGCCGTTTCTGGGACTCTGCGAGCATCCGGGGAAAGAGCGCGGGGAGCCGGGCCCGCCCCCGGAGAAGAGGATTTCCCCCGGACTTTTGGACCGGGATGGACCCGGAGCCTGGCTCACATCCCGGAGCAGACCTGAGCCGCTCAGGAACGCGAGTGCGTTTCAGACACGTGAAATTGGGGCGTCTGGGTCGATGGTAAATGTGCTTTTCAGAGGAAGTCAGGTCTCTGCCCCTCAGGTGGACGGAGGGCCCAGCCATCCTTAGGTTCGATTGGGCGTGGGGGGGCTCCCAGCAGGCAGGATTTTGTCGTGCTGACTCACTCTGCCGTCGTCAGCAGGAATGGCGGAGCAGGGAACCCGTCGTGTTCCTGCGTGTGTGAACGTGGAGGTGGTCCGGAGCAAGTTCGGCCCCTCGGAGCCGTGAGGGAGGGCCACAGCAGGTAGGCCGCCTTCTCCCCACCTTTTTGGCTTCCCACTGCCATCTGCCATTCTACTTGGATGGCGGCAGTGGACTGGAGAGTGGGAACGCCACAGTGCTCCATCGTGGAACTCCTTCTCGAGTCCTTGAGACCCGATGAATGTTGAAACAGCTTCAGGGTCATTCTCTCCAATCCCTTCGCCTCAGCGTCCGCTCTCGGGCAGGAGGCAGAGGTCGCTGGGCCCCTCCGAGCTCGCTTGAAATGGAGGGGATCCGTCCGAGGAGAGGTTGGAGTGCAGAGCTGTGACCTCCCAACGTGCCGGAGGACGAGGTGTTTGCGTATAAACATCCTAGAATTGTCCTAGATTACCCACAGCTGCGTTATAATCTTATAATTTTTCGGAGTCGATGCTTAATATTAGGAACTTTTTGCTAGCTGACGCTAGCTGTTCTGGTGCGCTATTTTGAAAGCTCATGAATGGGGAACTGCACGGTGGTCAGCCCTTAATCATTTGTACCAGGGAGGAGGAGTTGTGTGTTATTGACCGTATAGAAGGGAAGGCAATGTGGCCATCACACGCCTTTGCCCTGGGACCCTCGCGTCGTCGGGAGCCTGGGCGTGCCCTCTGCAGAATGGGCCCTCGTGTCTTTGGCCGGTCCCCTTGGCTCTCGGATGATGCTGAGGAGCCGCCCTTGTCTCGGGGCCATGGCTCGTACTCCCCGGCCTCTGCTCCCTCGTCCTCGGCGCGGCTGGTCCTCGAAGCCGCTCTCTCCCTGCCTAGGGCTCCTTGATCGTGGGGGCTGCTGTTCCCCGTCTCTCCTGCGTCTCCAGGAGACATCCCTTTGATTCATCCTTGAAGCTCCGGGTTCGGCGTCCCAGATCAGAAGGTCCCTCTCCCGCGTCTCTGTGTGGAGAGGGGTGCTTCCCTTCCCTCGGGCCCCCCACACCTGGCTCTCAGGAATTTTCTTGGCCAAGATATCAGGGTAGCTTGCCCTAACCTTCGACTCAGTGTATAGATGAGGAAACTGAGGCAGGAGGCAGTGACTGGCACAGAATTCCTCAGCTAGGAAGTGTCTGAGTCGGAGTTGTCTCTCGGGTCAGGGCCCTGCAGCCCCTGGGGCTCCCCCACAGCCCCGCTCCCTGATTGTCATTCAAGGATGGTGCTTTTCTTATTTTTGTGTGGGGAGCCCCCCTCCTCTCTAGCCTCCCTCGGTGGGGTGTCCCAAATGTAGCTCGCTGGAGCATTGAAGTCACTGAGCGTTTCACTCCCTCTCCTCCATCTCGCCAGACGCTCCTTCCTGCCAAAGTGCCCTTGCGTTTCTGCAGGTCCGCCAGGAGTTCTTTGGTGGAGCTCTTGGGTTGGCAGGGGTGCGCTTTATCCCGTGGTCCCCCTCCCCCCTGACCCCCATTCTCTTACCCTGCTCTCTTTCCCAATCCGTTTCTTTGGGCTTTTTGTCTCATTACTCTGGTAGAAGCAGCCCTTTGGTATTTAACAGATATTGGTCTGGGGTCCAGACCCGGGATTTCCTCAGGTGGCAACCTCCCTCCTCCTCCCCAAATGAGATTGACCACACTGCCTGTGGGGGGCCCTGAGAGGCTGCTCCGCCACCCCCAGCGGGTGCTCACGGGGCAGGGGCTCTGCCACTCCGCCACCCCCAGCGGGTGCTCACGGGGCAGGGGCTCTGCCACTCCGCCACCCCCAGCGGGTGCTCACGGGGCAGGGGCTCTGCCACTCCGCCACCCCCAGCGGGTGCTCACGGGGCCGGGGCTCTGCCACTCCGCCACCCCCAGCGGGTGCTCACGGGGCAGGGGCTCTGCCACTCCGCCACCCCCAGCGGGTGCTCACGGGGCAGGGGCTCTGCCACTCCGCCACCCCCAGCGGGTGCTCACGGGGCAGGGGCTCTGCCACTCCGCCACCCCCAGCGGGTGCTCACGGGGCAGGGGCTCTGCCACTCCGCCACCCCCAGCGGGTGCTCACGGGGCAGGGGCTCTGCCACTCCGCCACCCCCAGCGGGTGCTCACGGGGCAGGGGCTCTGCCACTCCGCCACCCCCAGCGGGTGCTCACGGGGCAGGGGCTCTGCCACTCCGCCACCCCCAGCGGGTGCTCACGGGGCAGGGGCTCTGCCACTCCGCCACCCCCCGCGGGTGCTCACGGGGCAGGGGCTCTGCCACTCCGCCACCCCCAGCGGGTGCTCACGGGGCAGGGGCTCTGCCACTCCGCCACCCCCAGCGGGTGCTCACGGGGCAGGGGCTCTGCCAGCTCCCTCCTCTCGCCGCAGGATCGCCGTTTGTCCAATCTTTTGGGACTGTTTTGTCTTACTTGGTCCCATTAAGTCCCATGTTTGCTCTTATAAAGGGAGTTGATTCCTATTAAGCTTTTGTGGTGTTCTTTAACCATAAGTGTAGAGGAGATCCCTGAACTTGTGGGGGATTGTCCGTTAGCACAATTTGAATCCCAGGGATCTTTGCTGGGGTCACTTTTTGGGTCAGAATCATTGGGTTTTCTGGGGGTGCTTTCCTTCCACCCAGCCCGAATGTTGTAACCTCATCTCCAATATCAGCCCTTTTGACCGTTTGCCGGTGAGAGGGGACGTGCAAAAAGCACGTCTAGAAATCCGTGGTTTTCCCCCCTGGCTTAACATTGCCTGAAAACAAGACGATGTAGGATTTTTCTCCCAATAAGAGGCTGCAGAGGGAAAAATAACAAGTATAAATTCATCTTCAGACCGGATTCTTTTTCTTTGAAAACGTGCGCTCAGATTCCTGCGCATCCTTGTGCACACCCGGGAGGCCTTGTGGGTACCATTGTTTCTAAGAAGGCTGGGAGGAGCAGGGAGAGGACCCCCGGGGAAGCAGAGGCGGGGCCCCAAAGGATACTGGGGAGGGAAAGGGGCCCTGAATGTCCGAGTGCTCGTCTGGCTTCCAGACAGGCTGGAGAGGCCCGAGGCCGCCCCTGGCCATCAGGGCGCCCGGCCTGCCGAGCTAGAACCTGGTTCCTGTCTGTGTGAGCGGAAGGAGCTCCTCGGCCGAAGAACACTCAGCCATACCTTGGCTGTCCTGATTTTATTCTCTCAGGGAATTTCCTCATCTTACGGTTTCCGCTTTCTCTGTATTGTGAGTGATACCCCTGAATCAGTACGAGGAAAAACCTTTGGCCAGGGACTGTCTAATAAGTCATTTGCTAAAGGATGCAGTGAGTCATTGAAGTAGACTCCCGCCGTCCTGTGCATCTCGACGGCTGGGGGTTTGCGCGCTTTTGAGTCTCCGACACGCTGCTTTACCAACAAGCTTAGAAGACTGTGAGAGTCAGTGAAGAAATCGGTGAAAAACGTCAGTTCGTTCCAAATGGCCTCTTTAGTCTGAAACAAATGAATAGCAGCAGCCGATTGCATTTTCAAATCCATTTTGATGCTGGGAGGTTTCTACTATTTCTGTGTCGGCCTCCCTCGGTGATTTGATTTTTAAATATTTTTTGGCCACGTCCTTTGTTATATCTACGTAACAGACTTGGTATTGGTTTTTGAAACTTATTTTTGTTAACTTAGAGGGTCTGTGTGAATATTTATTATTAACTCTAATACGGGTCAAGCCCCTTCAGGAGAACATTTACATCTAAACGAATCTTGGTGAGATTGCTCCTGACTCCGCTGTCAGAAATCCCGCTGCCCGTGTGCACCAACAGCCGGGGAAAGAAGCCGCCGGTAGCCGTTTGGCCTTCGGGGTTCCCCAGGTAAAGTCCCCTGTTTGAGGTATTGTGGGAAGTTGGGGCAGGAGGCCAGACCCACCGGGGTCCCGGGCGCTCGTTTGGGAGCCGAGGACTCGGCTCCTTGGAGGGGCCCGCTCGGGGATGTCCACGGCGGAGGCCCTCGAGAATTCCCCGTTTGGGCAGCGGCCGGCTACAACCAAAGGTGGGATTCCTGCCTCCTGGTGGGGAGAAGGCAGCTCAGTAACTGGGTGTGTTCAGGGTCTGTCGGGGCAGAGGAAACATAATCCGGAAGGTGAAGGCACTGGCAAGACAGGCGGGCCCCACTGGGAAGAAGGCTGGGGGCCTTGGGGCAAGGCCTGGGCCCTGCAGGTGGCAGAGAGCCCCCGGCCCCTCTGCCTCGGTTTCCTCAGTTGCTCTAGATGAAGATGCTCCCAGCGTCCAGCTCCCAGGCGGTGAAGTCGGACGGGAGCACAGAGCACTTAGTAGCAGGAAGCATTGGCTGGTGCTCTTTGGGGAGCGTTAAGTCATGGTGGCTTGTCACATGACCAGCTGCCTTTGGGAGATCAGAAGGGGTACGGTCGCTCTTTCCCCGGCCGGCCCACCGGGGTGAAATTTGGCTGATTGTGGCTCTCCTGTCTCAGGAGGGACGGAGGGCTCAGAGGGCCCCAGCAGAGAGTGACCGGCTGTGACCCCACTGAAAACTGCGGGACGGTGGAAACCCTCGGGGTGGCCACGTTTGTGCTGTCTGTCCCCATTCCTTGCTTCTTTTCCTGTGTTTTCCTTCTTATTACAGGGAACACGAAGCCCTCTGGTCCAGACTCCCCACTGATTCTGGACTTCCTAGGCCTAGAATGGCTCCTGTCCTGAAGAGACGAGGGCCTGCCAGGGTGGCGAGTGCCTGGTGCTGAAGGCCCCGTCATCGCTGTGCTCTGGCTGGGGTCCTGCGCGCCCCTGACCATTCATTACTGAGGGACAAGCAGAGGGAGCGCAGGGCCCTCCAGAGGCGCCAAGCCTTCCTGGGACCCTGGGATGGCCTGATGGCTCCTGGGGCAGGCCGACAATGGCCAGAGCTCCCAGCACTCCCCTCAGCTTTGAGCCAAGAGATGTCTGGCCCTGCAGAGCCTTCCTCCTCTTCCTCCTCCTCCTCCTCCTCCTCCTCCTCCTCCTCTTCCTCCTCCTCCTCCTCCTCCCCCTCCTCCCCCCCGGTTCTGGTACCTTTGGCAGTCTTCATTGTGTCCCCAGCTGCTTAGGAATGGCGGACTTAAGGCTGAGGAATGGGGGAAGTGAGCCACAAATAGCAACCCAGCCCAGCATGCGAGGATCATCAGATAGGGATAGATAGTGACCTACCTCGGAAAAGCCTTCCTCCATTGGGCTTTTACAGACCGGCGCAGTGATGCTCCTAAGTCACCCCCAAAAAACGGACAAAGATTTTTTTTTCAAGGTTTTTGCACACGTGGGTCCTTTCTCCTTTTTTAAGGTCTCTGGGATAGAGGCTGGACCGAAGGGAGTGCAGTTTCGTAGCCCTTTGGCTCAGTTCCTAGCTGCTCTCCAGAATGGTTGCATCCGTTCACCAAAAGGTTATGACAATTTTTGGAAATTTTCCAGACAAAATCACTGCGACAAAAAAAAGTTTGGGCACCGAAGGGAGCCCGCCTCCCAGCTGCCCGGAGCTTGGGTTTTACTCTAGTGTGCTGATTAAACCCAGGCTGGAGAAGCACAAGAAATGTGTGTGGACCAGAGCAGGAAGCAGAGTGTAGTGAAGGAGACTGGCTGCTTCTGCAAGCCACAAGTGAAAGCCAGCCCTGGCGCAGTCAGCCTGGCCCCCGGATCCCAGGGGGTGCGCCTCGTGCCTTGGGGCCGGAGGGCAGTCCTGTCCCCAGGCTTTATCCGAAGAATGGGGGGGGACGCGGCGTGGAATGCAGAGGCCGCTCCCCCCGAGGGAGGGCACGCTTGTGAAGTGTTCTACCAGCTTTGTCGCAAGTGATCTTCATGGCATGGACGCGGGTCTGTTATGAACTTGAACCCAAGCCTCAGCCTACGTGCTGCCCGCCCCAGCTGCCACAAAGGCTTCCCTTGGGAAAACCAGAGAAGTGAAGCAAAAAGAGCGAGCAACAATGCAGATACGTGGAGCATCCCCCTTGACAGGTGACTGGCTCGGGGTCTGGCCTGCAGTCACGGGCATGAGCCAGTGGTCAGGGGTCGGGCTGGCAGTCAGAGGCCTGGGCCCGCGGTCTGGTGGTCAGGGGCCTGGGCCAGAGCCAGCATAGTTCCTCCCGAGCTCCTCCTCCTTTGCACACCTCTGGACTGCGACAGAGCAGCTCTCTGCCATGGGACTTCCCTAGTTGGTGCTAACTATAGTCTAGTTGTTTGATTATGAGAAAGAAATCGCAGGAGCACAAAGTAGGTGGAATCTTTCTGCCGAATAATCCGGGCCATGCCCCGGCACTCAGGTTCTCAGATTATCCGGTAATAGAAGGACTGGCGATTACCCCAGAATTTCATGATGCACTCAGAGCGCTTGATCCCTTTGAGTGACGAAGGAAAGTCTTACTTTAGCCTCGGCCCCCGTGGGGGACCAAGCAGGCAGCGGTTCCGAGTCACGTTTTAGTGCCCATTTGGTACGGTGTCCGGATGGATGTGATAGAAGGCGAGCTCTGCTGTCCGAAGGCCTGCTTTCCAATCTCGCCTGGCTGACCTTCGGCAGGAGATGTCATCCCCAGCTGTAGAATGAGGCCTTTGCACTAGGTGACCTCTAGATGCCCTTCCTGGTGCCAGTGGTCTGTGCCTGCTCTGGGGAGGGGCTTCTGACCCCCCCCCCCCGAGGCCATTGCCTGAGACCCCATGGGGCCCGTTCATTTTGGAGTGGAGCTCTTCAGGGCGAATACTCCTGAGGGCTCACTTCCCCTGTGGGGGCCTTCTTGGGTCGCCCACCTGGCAGCCTTGCGAGGCGCGCTGTTTAATTCTTCAGACGCCGCATGTCCCCACACCTCCAGAGTGTTGGCGCTTAGGAGATGGGCCTTCATTTAAGTTCACCAAAGGTAGAGACGGCTTAGCTTCTGTCCGAGCATCCACGTCGATGGGTGAGCTCTGGTTGGTTTTCTAACAACCTGCTTTCTAAGAAAGAGGGTAGCGCTTTCCCTTCCGAGATTTGTTGAAGATGCTTGAGAGATTTGCCTCATGATCGATCTCTCTCTCCACTAAAGTGAAGGCCTTTGAGTGTGACCCTGTTTTACAACGACCTCCCGTTTTCTCCTCGTTTAGGGAGACTTAACACTGTGTGAAAATGAGACCTGTACAGCTGTTTCCAATCTTCTCTTGAAATGAAAGGGCAGGAATTAGGTCCACGCTGTCACTGTGCTCTTAGAAACATCCGTTTTCAGAAGTCATGGCTTCATCATGGTATTGCTTCGATATAGAATTACATCCATTAGCACCTCTGAATTCAAAAGGACATTAGAGTTCTGTAATTTAAGAGTTTTTACATTTCAATTATTGGTAACTCCAGTTTTATGACCTAGATAAAATGCCTTGTCGTGTTCCTTACAGTTCAGAGAATCGGGCTCGTAACTGTTAGAATGAACACGTCTTAAGCAAGACTCGTTTTGGCCAAAATGGGTTTGAGTTGTAGAGCCCCCAGCTTGAGGGCACACTCTCGGTCTTGAGGCATAAGAAACTGGGGAGTCTGGAGTTTTCGGTGGGCGCTGACCTGAGAGGAAAGCTGGCAGGGGTCATCAAGGTACTTTACACGACGCTGGCCCAATGGCTGCTGCCAGTCCGTAGCCTGACTTTGCTGGACAACCGGGGGGCTGGTTTTCTCTGAGAGTTTCCCCCATCCATCATTTCTCCCGTAAACACGTGTTTTAAGAGTCTTTAATTTGTTTTAGGAAGTCATTGCTTCCATAGCAGGCGTTTCTCCCTGCAAGCCAGTTTCCTCACTCCTGCTTACTAAAGTCATGCTCTAGTGACTTCTTGCTTGCCAAGTCTGATGCTCTTTTCATCAGTCATTATCTTCCCCTCCCCCCTTTTGGGGGGAGCTTCTCTATGTTCTTCTCCTTGATTTCTAACAATGGGTAGCCCGCCTTTCTCTGAGGCTCTCACCCACTTTCGTGGATTCACTTACTGCCTCTTCTTCTACAAAGGCCACCTTTCCACCTGCCTGATGGACAGGAGACACGGGCCCCTCCCAATTCCGTCTGCCTCAGTCTGCCTCCACGTCCTTCTTTCTCTCAATGGCCCTATCAGCCTGCCGTCGACCTGTTCTCCAAACGTGGGTCACTCTCTCCGCCTAGCAGTTTCCAGTCTCTTATCGATCCTGTTGCTGCAATATTTCTCTTTCCTCTTCCTTTTCTGTTCTCATTATTGGTCTCCTGGACCAGTGGTTTCCAAAACGGGGGTAGCAAAACTATCCATTGGGATGCACGAAATGTCAAAAAACACTTTTTCCAAAAAAGGAGTTTATGCTTTATTACTGTTTAATGCACAAATTAACATTGGTGTCCTTAACTGGTCCATGTGCCAGCCAATGCCATGAGGTCCAGCAGGTATCCCACAGGATGCCCACGGACTAGGATATGTCCTGGGTCATTTCCCGTTAGCACGTCACAGTGCATGTTTACCCAGCTACGTGGGTTTAACTGAACAGACTCCTACGGAGATGCAGCTGAAAAAATCCCTATGAAGAAACTGCAAGCGGGTGGTCCTAACGAACAGCAAGAAAACAGGAGACAGGGCCTATGGCTCCTGTGGAAGCTCTCTCTGATCAGATGGCGGTCTCAGCAGATCTAAAAGCTTGGCCCCCAATCTGACCAGGCGTCTGCTCAGGACAAGCACCGAGAACTGGCTCTCTGAGCCGCTGGGAACCAGTTTGTGGGAAATCTAGAAAGGCCGATGAGCAGACATCACTAATGGAACTCGAACACAAAACCAGGTGCCTAAGAAGTGAGACGGCTTGGGAAAGGAAAGCTTGAGCCTCCGCAGAGCTTCCGGGGCCAGGCCTGGCTCCTCCCCAGCTGCCTCGGGGGACAGCTCAGCAAACTCTGTCCGTCCAGAGAAGAGGGCCATCTCAGCTTGGTTCTGAAACCCCCCCACCCCACTCCTTGGCTCCTGGGGAGAGTAGTCCCTGCTCCTCAGCTCCCAGAGAGAGCCCCCCATTCTCTCGGTCACTCCAGCTTGAAACCTCAGCCCAAGCCTGTCGTGCCATCTGGCAAACTCTCTGGACCTTGCCTCCTGTCTGGACCATGGCAGTGGCTGCCTCAGTCTCTCCTCAGTCTGGTCTCTGGTTTCCCCAAGGGCAGGCCTGACATCACTCGCAGTGAAGGCCAGGGGCTCCCTCTCACCTCCAGGAGCACTCAAAGCCTTTGGCCTCCACCAGCAGCGCTCCTCCCTTCCCAGGCTTCTTACCCCACCATGTGCTCTGCCACTCGGGCCCCGGAGTACGCCTGATTTTCTGTAAGCTCGTGGGCCTCTTGAGAGTAGATGCATAAGGTTTTTCTGTCACTCTTCACCTGGCATAATTCTTTAAAGGTGTGAAAGATTTGTTGAAATGGTATTGAATTTTTTTTCTGAATTGACATGATCCAGTACTTAATAATTTTTCCATATGGAAAAAATCTGTATGTTCATTGGAAGTAGAGTTTGGGGTAACCAAAAAAAAAAAAAAGGATCGTTTTTCCTCTTTGTTATCATAGCGATACGTGTATTTGATAAGCCAAGACTGTTCATTGTAATTGATTTTTTTTTTTTTTTTTTTTTTTGATTGTAAAGAGGATTACAAGTGAAACCGAAGCTCCAGTTTTAAGCTTTACAAACTTAAAATCACGTACAAGTAATGTGTGGAAATGCCTCATGATATGATTGGGCTTTCTTCTGAATTTTCTTCTATTCCCTGCTTTGCATTAAAAAAAAAATTCAAATGACCCTTGACTTCTTTCTACTGGCTGACCCATTCTTTCCCTCCATTCCCAGATTGGAGAAGTCAGTCAAGCAAAGTGAATTCCTCAGGACCACATCCAGAAACGGATGTTTCTTTGTGCCCCTCGAGCCCATCAGAAAGCCCCCTCGCAGAAGTGCTTGTCCGTTGTCTCCTGGAGTTCCTGGGTCGTCTTCTTGTTCTGGCCTCGTGATAACTTTGACCATTGATGTGTTTTCCCCCACAGTGCTGGTCCCAAAGGCGACAATATCTACGAATGGAGATCAACCATTCTGGGGCCTCCAGGATCAGTCTATGAGGGGGGTGTCTTCTTCCTTGACATAACCTTTACACCAGAATATCCCTTCAAGCCTCCAAAGGTAAGGATGTTCCCTATTTCCCCAAGAACACCGAGCCACAAAAGGTTTTGATGTTTGGTTGAGTCTTAGAACCCAGTGAGAGGAGGGAGCAATCCTCAGGTGTGGAGCCTTGTGCTTCTGGTGTTAGCTGAGGGTCTTTCTGATTGGGCTGTGGGCAGAGTTGTCCGGAGCGAGCGCCCACCTTCACACCCGGGCTCGGTCTCTGGGTCTCGCGTCTTTCCCCAGAGCGGGCCTAGGGATAGGGCCGCTGGCCTTCCTTTTCATGGCGGCAGATAGCAGTGTCCGCTCTGCCTTTCCGCCTCTCCATTTGGGACATAGGAGCTGGATTTGGCACTTTTTCTGAATCAGGATCTCTCACCTCTTGTCCATTGCAGTGATTTAGAGTACGTTGTTCCAGGCCGTATAATTTGTGTAAGTTTGTAGTGGGAAATTGGCTATTTTTAATATTCTGTTCAGATAATGGGAATGACCTTGGGATCTAGTTTTAGAAAGCACAGCTAGACAATCATCTTTCTCAGCTACGTAGTTGAATTTAGATGTCAAAAACTCAGCATAATTTTAGATTTCTTAATATACCTAAAGAGCTGAGAAGTTTGTCAGCGTCTCTTTATGTTTTCCATCTCCACAATGCTTTAAGTTGTTTCATTTCCCTGGGATTCATGAGTCTGACAGCCCTGGTGGAATCCATGTCCAGACTGGACAGTGGACATGAACATTATGTATCCCTCCCCCCCAATATCAAGCTTTAGCAGAGCTCCCCACTCAGTGAAAGTCTAAGGGCCGAGGCTTTTTCTTTGGAGGGATGGCTCGTGCCCCTAGCACTCATCTGGTTCCCTGGTGTTTGGGGAAGGAGCCCAGAGCCCCGAACAGTGCAGCCCTGAGTGGTTAGAATAAGGGGTTCGGAAGCCCGGGCGGCTGGGGCAGGGGAAGTGATGGAGCAGGGGGACGCAGCAGGCGGGCCAGAGAAGTACAGAGCTTAGTGCACCGGCCGCTCCGGATCTCCTAGGCAGCCACGTTGGCCCAGGGCAGTTCCAGATGACACAGAAGGCCTTCGGAAATGCTGATCGGCTGACTTAGAGACAGTCTTGTCCTCAGTCCCTCCTCCACGCCTTTGACAGCAGTCTGTCGTGCGGGCCCCGGAGCTTGGCCTTTGGCGGAATCTGCAGCACGCTCCATCTCTCGGGGCTGTCAGCATGAGATCCTGGTGCAGAATTCAGGCTTCAGATGCCCGCGTGTTTTTCTGGTCATTTGACTGGCACAGTCCCAGGCCATATCTTTTCTCCTCCCCCACCTATAATGGCAGTAGAAGCCCTTCTTGGGCAGCTCCCATGGCGGCTGGAGCTCCCTAGCTCTGCGGCCCTCCCGGACTCTAGAAGGCCAAATTTGCTGAGCAGGCTCATCTCCCAGAACTCCCGCATTTCTGTGCTATGCTGGAGCTAGGTGCTTTTGATTAATAGAGCCCACCAGAATCTATTGTGTGGGACCCAGACGCATTCATGTCACTTCTGCCTTTCCAAGCAAATTCTCACAACAGTTTTTTCCTGCCTTTTCACACACATCCGTGCTACTTCCCAGCATTGTAATAACGGGTGTTCGGGGAGTGTGAACTAGGGTTAGTATTACTCTAAACAAGATAAATTACAAATTACTCTGAAACCAGATATGAATTATTTGTAGATTCAACATTATTTTCTCTTTCATCCAGGATCTGTAAGTGCTTATTTCTCTTAAGAAAAGAGATAATTTACCAAAAAGTTTCTTGGGATTTGTGCCTATGAAGAGGAACAAATGGTTTTCTCATATAGAAGAGCTATAGTATATTGCTGGCTATTCAGAACCGTGTGGCTAGCCTCGGTAGCCACAGGTATTTTAGCCCACCTAGTCACCTTGGAAGTATTAGAATACAGATTTTAGGGGCAGCAGGAGGACCCGAGTTCAAATCTGGTCTCAGACACTTAACACGTCCTAGCTGTGTGACCCTGGGCAAGTCACTTAACCCCGATTGCCTCAGCAAGATAAAAAAAGATCTGGTGAAACTGAGAGGATGTTTAAGGGAGTTAAGTGAGGCCCCGAGGATAGTAACCTCAGGGACCAGACCGCATTTAGGCTTCCCCGAGTCCAGGTTCAGCGCCTCAGTCCCATCCCACATTTGCCTCTCAGAGTACTGGAGTATTTTCACATTAAATGGGCAGGAGGTCTCACTAGCCAGCAAAGCTGGGTGTTGAGCCCGGCAGCGTGGGCATCTGCCCTCAGGAGACCAAATCCAAGGTCAGCAGCATCCAGGTTTCTCCGTGCACACACAGGGCTTGTAGCTGTGCCCCTCGGAAACTCCAGCCCTCTCTGCCAAACCCACAGGGCTGCTCATTGTGACTTCATTCATCTCTTACATTTAGAATAGTTTGGGCCTTTTTTTTCCTTTCCTGTCACACATCAGCTTTCCAAAATGTAATGGTTTTGTTTTACAGTTAGCCATCCAAAATAAACAGCACGGACACCTGGGGGGGATTCTTTAACATAATGAAGGATCTTTTTAAGTTCTCTGAATAGGTATAATGAATTAAATGATATGAAATATGCAGTCCAAGTTTTCAAACACAGAAAATGAGACTTTCCATCTCCTCTCAAGTCTCAGAGGCTTTGCCAAGCTCCTTCCAGCTTCTGTGGAGGGCCCACCCTGGGCTTTCCCGTTATCCTCAGGAGCTGAGCTCCTTCCATCTAATACCTTTGGAGGGATTCTTAAGGAGGAGGAATCTGGCCCAGAGAGGCCCGGGACTCTCACAGCTAGGATGTCAAGGGCCAGCACTGGTCCCTATCCCATAGCATCAGCCGGAAGCTGGGATTCTACCATTAAACAGAATGGCTCTTATTTATGGAGCTAGAAATAAAAAGGAATGCTTTCTCTTCGAGGAGCTGGCAGAAAGAGGGGCTTTCCTTGCACCCCCTCTTACTGGTGGATCTTCCAGGCAGCTGAGCCACAACATGGCCGGGCTCATCTGCCCAGTCCTCCTGAGGGCCACCGGATGCCCTCCCCCCAGACTGTCCCGGCCTTCTCTGTGCAGTCTCCTCCTGGGCCTCAGGGATGCCGTCTGTGGTTCTGGGCCCCTGTTTCTGGCTGTCTGCTCCTTAGGAAGACTTCTGACCTCCTGCCCACATCCTTCCCCCCCTTTCCATAGCTCTTTGCCTATCCTAACATAGTCCGTGCCCGTGGCTGCCTAGCTTTGAGTACTTAACACTCTTTGTACGTTCTCGCTAATCCATAAAGAAACATTAATTTGTGCATTATAGCAGCCTGACTAGTTTAATTAGTTTTTCATGGAAAATGATTATTTGGGGATCCAGAGTCTTAAAGTTAAAAACACTATTTTGAGTGAAATCTCTTTCCGTAGAACTACTAGAATAACGTGGTTTTAATCCCTTCGGTTGTGATTGGATATGAAGAACTCTGGAGAATTGGGAAGGGAGCCCCTGAATTGTGGGAGCAGTTTGTGGGAGGAGTTGGAGGAGCCTCCCTCCGTTTGCTTAATGAATGAGTTCCCTGCACCTCACAAAATTGATGGCGGTCTGGGAAGTTCTGGTCCTCGGACAAGACGTGGTTAGAACAGACTGAAAGGGGCCCTACAGAAAGACTGGACGTGGAAGAACGCGTTCTCCCCCGTGGGCCGGCTACCAGATTTCCCTGCACGTGTTCAGTGCTCTCCGGTTACCACGTTGTCTCTTTATTAAGCATTTTACAGACTATCCCCTCATTTTGCGCCTAAATCTGCAGTGACCCATTTGGAATGAGTGAGCTTTAGATTAACTTGGATGTGATGTTATGTTAGCAGCCGACACAAGAGGTCAGCAGAGAACCAGCCGGCCTAGAAAGGAGCCGGGAAATGCGTACTGGTCCTTAGGGACGAAGTGTCGGAGAGGAGAGGGGTGTGCTCCAACACATTCTGCCTTTGGCTGGCCTTCGCCTACAGGGCTTAACATGGGCTCATCTTCAAGTTAATGCCAGCCTTGTAAATCACGGCAGGCCGATCTTAACCGGGAGCTTTCTCAGTATCCCTCCAAGCGGGCCGTGGGGCTGGGCTTGGGGGAGATGGTCCGGCCCTTACAGCCCTCGTAGCTGTCCTGTTATGTCAGGATACGTGCGGGAGGTTCAGGGCCGAGAAAAGGGCCTGGCCCATCACTCAGCCCGGTTTCTTATTTTACAGATGAGAAAGTTGGATCCACTGAGTAAAAACAATGTTAAGCTCCTACTACATTCACAGGAGTCCCTGAACCAAGTCCTGGGGTTAATAGAACAGTTAAAAAAACATCTTAAAGAGATATTTTAGATTAGCTTCCCTGAGTCTCAGAGAGTTTACAGTCTAGTAAGAGGGCATGCCAGCTAGCGGTCACTTACATAATTATTGCATTGGAGAGGGACAGAATACAGTGCTGTGGGTGGGATACTGAAAAAGGGAGGTCTTTATTGACTTAGGGGTCAGGACTAGTGGGGAATTCAGCACAAAAAGGAAGAGGAGAGAGAGGAATCTGGTTTGATGGATATATAGACACATGAAAGGGAGTTATAATAAAAGGCTGGGGGGGAGCTGATGGTAGGTTGGAAGGAGGGCTTTGAACTCTGCTAAGAGCTTGGACGTGCCCCAGGATGCAGGGGGCAGCCCCTGAAGTTTACTAAAACTTTGAAGAGATGAGAGACGGGGCCTGGTGATGGAAGAAGGGGAAACGGAGGCAGGAGCATTGTTGGGGATTGGGGAGGAGAGACCCCAGCAGCCAACAGCTGGGTGGCTGGAACCAAAAAGGATCAGTCTTGTAATTAGACATGAGAAGCACTGGAGAATGGAGAGAGGGTGTGACCTTTGGGAGCAATTAGTGGGACAAGTTGGGAGCCTTGTATAAAATGCGCACTGAGGGACATGGGCGTGGGAGAGTTTGTAGTGTCAGGACTGAGGGAGGCGCAGGGCTGGGCCCATGGGAGCCCAGAAAAGGGAGACGTCTGACCTTGGCCTTTGTCACAGAATGACTTCTCTCCCTAGGTTACGTTCCGGACAAGAATTTATCACTGTAACATCAATAGTCAAGGGGTGATCTGTTTGGATATTCTGAAGGACAACTGGAGCCCGGCCCTCACCATATCGAAAGTGCTCCTTTCCATCTGCTCCCTGCTCACTGACTGCAACCCTGGTAAGATGGAGCCTGCCTTAGCCGAGCCTCTGCAACGGCCCCGGCCTCAAACCTGCAAAAACAGGTTTTAGGCAGATTAGCCAAGAGTTCTCTTTTTAAAAAAAATAGAATGCATATTTTACTTTACCAGCCATTTTCTTAAAAATGTAACTTTTACCCGAGAAGTTTTGAACCCAGAAAATCAGGATAAGCTTCTAGAAGTCTACTGCATTGTGTGAATTAAGAAGTCCCAGAGCAGTAGTGCTGAGCTAATGGCCACGGCCGGGTACTGGGGGCTCGGGGCCTTTCTCTGCTCATTAGTTGTCATTCGCGTCCTCCTCCCTTCTGCCCCATTTCTCAAGCCACTCACACAGTCACCAACGGCACAAACAATGGCTGTGTCACAATCTCTGTCCGTAGAGCAGCGCCTTCAGCTCTGGACTGGTGGCTTGGTTTCCCCAGTTCCCGCCTAAGGCCGCTGCGTGTGTTGCCCATGAACATGGTATTTCTTTGCCAGAGAGACAGGAACTGCAGGAACACTGCTTTCTACTGCCCTTCAAGCAGCAAACAGTGATCTTTTCAGCATGAACTAAATGCAAGTTGGGAAATTAAGCTGAAAGTGTCGTGGCTACACTCTAGGATTGGAAGTTCACCCAAGCATTGGATGCCGTTCACCTTATTAGCCTTTACAAAATGCCTACTGTGTGCAGAGCATATTGCTTCAGCTTTATGTAAACTTGGAGCGCTCTAGCAGTCCTTCACTTGCTGAAGGCTCCAGTCCAGGCAGCCTCAGCTAGGGAGCATGCAATCACAGAAGGGGATGGAAGTGAGCAGCTTCCTGAGCAGATGCAGGCGTCCCTAGGGGCTCATCTCTGCTCCCTCCAGGCCCTTGTTTGTGCCAGTGAGCCGTCCCTTGGGGAGGAGGGGGACCTGCGGACATATGCACATGACACCTGTGGAGGGAGAGTGGTCATGATTAGAGAGGCCCTGCTTCATTCTGTGCTTCCCCATTAGTGCGCCCAGCATTTGCCTGGGGCTGCCCCCTGTGGTTCATGATAAGGGCTTCTGGCCCTTATCATGGCCCAGGGCCATCTCCCGAGCTTCTCCATTGGGTTACTGAGCCGCCCCCCAATTGGCAGACACCTACTTGGTGCCAGTTTTTTGCCACCTCAAAAAGGGCTCTTGTGGACATGTTGTGATGAAGGGACCCTTAGTTCTGTTGGCCAGATAGACACAAGCCTCTCTCAGGGGCTTGCTCTGTGTTAGGCACTGTGCCAAGCAGGCGGAGGAAGGCAGACTCATCCCCCTTGTTGCTCAAAGCAGGGTGTCTGCGCCCAGTGGGGGAGGGGGGTAAGGAAGAGGAAATCTGAGCTAAGTCTCGGAGGGGGACAGGGGAGGATGTTGGAGTTGGGCACAAATTGGGCTGGAGAGGAAGACCTGAGACAGGTTCTAAGCCCCTGGATCTCCAGATCCCAGGCTTCCAGACATACTAGTCACTCTCTTGGCCTAATTCAAAGTTAGTGAATGATGAGAAGAATGCACAGCTCCACCCGCCACGTATTTGCGTTGTCTTCCCACAGATTTTCCACATTCCACTAGGCCCCTTTTTTTTCATCTTTGCCCCTTGGCAGGGTATCAGGCAGGGCTTAAGAGTTTTGATCTGCACGTCTTAGTCTCTCCTGATTCAACCAGATATGACAAAATTGTTTATAAATTATCTAGTTTTCCCTTAGAATTTCAAAATATGAGAAGAGGATGCAAGATAAAGCAGAGAGAAAAGATACATTTTTAAAAGTAGAAACAATAATGTAGAATCACAATACCTTGGAGATATTTACTATAATTGTTAGTCTAAGATTACATTATATTGTAATTAATGTTTTTAATGAGTCAGTTTTGTTTTTTATTTTAGTGTTTCAAGTGTTGACTTTTTTTTTCTTGCTTTGAGACTGAGTTCTCCCTGGTTTGCCCAGGCTGGAAATAGAATGGCTGAATTGGGGCGTTGCTCAATTGATCCAGCAGCCTCAGTCTCCCCAAGAGCAAGGACCTCGCTAGAGCACTGTTTTAAGAAAAGTAAGGAAGCATTAGTACATTAGAAATAAGAAAATTTCCATCAGCAATCATGAAAATGAAACTTTATGCCACTAGAGAAAGGTGGAGGTAGAAGGGAACAAGCACTTATTAGTCACCTAGAATATGCATCTTACAATTATCTCATTTTGCTTCTTTTAACTGCCCATGCTATTATTATCCCCATTTTAAAGATGAGGAAACTGAGGCAGACAAAGTCACCAAACTCACCCAGCTAGTTAAGTATTTGAGGTCAAATTTGAACTCGGGTCTTAAGCTCTGTGTGCTACTCCACAATCCAGCTGCCCCAGAATACATTTCAGTTATTTGGGAAACTTTTTTAATTCCTGGAGATACCAACTAACAGATTACTTTATCCAGTTATATAACAAATATAAACCCTGATCTGTCCAAAGGCAGCACATGTAGAACCAGAATGAGATCCCAGTGATAGGAGCATCCAAGACTTTTGTGGGGGTGGGGGAAGGCAGGAGAAGACAGTGACTGAAGAGTTTTCTTCCATCTGCTGACTTCCTTGTTGATGCAAGTTGCATCGAATCCCCTCCTTGGGCCAGAAACCTTTGCCATCCCTCCCTCCCAGCCACACGGTCCAGTTAGCTTGTCTGTAGCTTGTTTTGTATAGTTCTCTCTTGTTTGTATGTTCTCTCCTGGACCTTGAGCCCCCAAGAGAAGGACTTTTGGTTTTCCTCACATCCCCAGTGCACAGCACAGTGTCTGGCATGTGATAGGGACTTAACCAATATTTATTGACTATCAATCATTATGCTTAAAGTCCTATAGAAAATGGGGCAATAAAGTGTGTAAAATGAGATCTTCAAGATACATGGCTCCCCTTTGCTTCATCCTCATTCGCTGGATGCAAATTTTCTGCCCATGGTATTAACAATTCCAAGAAAAAAAAAAAAACAAACATTTTTTTGATGTTCTTTTTCTAATCTTAATAAGTAATAATAATTTTCTGTTGTTTCTTTTTAGCTGATCCCTTAGTGGGAAGCATCGCCACTCAGTACATGACCAACAGAGCAGAACACGACAGAATGGCCAGGCAGTGGACCAAGAGATATGCGACATAAATTGGGTTTTCACCAAATTTACATTATTTGTCTGTGATGGAAAGAGCTGCTTATGATTTTGAAGGGGTGGGCGGGGGGGTGGGAGCTGATAAAAGAGTAGGGTATTTCTATAACAGATTTTATTCAGTCTTTTATTTCCTAAGATTTTGTTGTTGTAACTTAAGGTATCTTGCTACAGTAGACAGTTAGAATTGGTAATAGCATCTTTTGAGACTGTCATTAGTTCTGCAATATTAGCTCAGATATAGTACAAAAAAGAACGTACACATAGATATTTGGGTTCTGTTGCTTGCAATATGTAAAAGATGAAAAACAGCTTAATTTTGTACAGGTACATATGGCATTTATGTAAAGTCCTTCCAAGATTACCCTTTTTTTTCTTCTTTTCTTCTTCCCTTTTTTTTTTTTTTTTTTTTTTTTTGTAAAAAGATGTTGGTTCCCCCCCACCCCCACCCCCATGAGAGGGAACATTGATATTTAACAATTGCTTTTTAGAGACTGTCATCTCATGATATATAATATGGACAAGTGGATCTATGGCACCATATAGGAAATGAGTAGTTAATGTATTTTATTTTATATGCCAATCTACTTTAGTGTGAAAAAGATTAGAGGTTTTAATCAGGACTTACAGAAACCTGTAGTGAAATACCTTAAGCTGTTTAACTGTAAGGCGTGGAATAGGAGTCATTCAGTGGATTGGTTATATGTTGTGGGCTACTTCAGTCTGCCTTTGTTACTGTGCTAATAAAAAGCTATTAAAAACAAGGCTACAGCCCTTTCTTTACGCTTGGTGGAGGTTTTAAGGTCCCATGAGCCTTTCTAATCATAAGCTGAAATGCTTAAAGAAGTAATGTTGCCTTTGTCAGTTAAACTGATAGCAGGACAGGATTTGCAATAGAGGCTGCTTCTTTTTTTTTTTTTTTTTTTTTTGCTGAGGCAATTGGGGTTAAGTGACTTGCCCAGGGTCACACAGCTAGGAAGTGTTAAGTGTCTGAGACCAGATTTGAACTCGGGTCCTCCTGAATTCAGGGCTGGTGCTCTATCCACTGCGCCCCCTAGCTGCCCCAAGACTTCATTAATAAAAGTGATCATCTGGGCCAGCTTTTCCCCACTGCAGATGTAACTCTTCCATGTTCTGCTGCTTAGCGGTTCCGAGTTCTACAAGATTGACTGATTAGCTTCCAAAATTAACTTTGCCACTGGAATGCTAACGTGAATTGTCGTTTAGCCTTCAAATCCTAAAGGAATCTTTGTTGTTGATGGTCTCCCCTCATTTTATGTGCAAAATATAGTTTGATGAAAGAATTGAAAATCTTTATTACATTTTACTCAATGAAATCTACTTCACTCACAGTCAATTTCCCTACAAATCCCCAAATTGAGAAGTCTCATCACCCATTCAGGAATGCTAACAGGAACAGGAAGGCTAAAAGGCAGTTCATGGATGAACTATAAAAGAGCAAGAAGGTAGTCCCAGGATAAAAGCAATCTTGATTCTCCATTTTTAAAAGTATAAATCACTAGTTATCAATACAAGTAGAATGGAATAAGATAAACATTCTATCAGCAATGTAGCTGGGAGAGATACTTACTGTTGTTTCCTCTAATGATAAAGCCACAAGGAAGACCTAGATCAGGAACATCAGAAGCCCCTGAAAAGCTATTGGGTGGGTGGATGGGCAACCCACACGTAAAATAATATCAGAACACTCTGTCCCTTATGGCCCCTAAGCCCAGCAACTGCTCAAGCATCTTATCCAAACTTTCCCTAATAGCAAAGCGGCTAAAAGGAAGGTTTTGTCATTACCCACTGCTGCCAATGATTGGTAAGATCAAGACTGACTGTGATTGTGACGATAGAGATGTCTTCAAACAAAACCTTAAGGAGCTCATAAAGCTACATGGGGCAGAGCCAGAGCCTACTACACCACTATTTAAGATTAGAAAAATTCAAAAGGTTCAGTTTTTTGAATCAGAGCATTAAGGCACTTTCTTTCTCTAATGATCCACTTTTAGCCCTTGGGTTCATTGTGTTACTGTAGTATTAGGAAGTGTTTTCAGTGAGAATAAGGGGACAGGTATATCAGTCACCTTAAGGCACCTTTATTTAAGTGAAAGGGGAAAATCCAAAGTCTACATGGCTGCATTTGTGCCATCCACATTTTATTTTCACAGTCTTAACACAAGTGCACTATCAATCATTTTAAAAAACACTGCTTTGAAATGAATAGGTGAATTATATTTACAACATAATATGATGATTTCATATTAGAACGGCAGGCAGTCAGTCTCTCTTCCCCCATCCCCCCAACCCACTTTATAAACTATAACTAACTTTAAGGATCTAAAGTGCTTTTAGAAACCTGGTTGGACCTGTTTGCTAAGGGGAAAGGTGGATGTTCTAGGCAATAGCTTATTATTTTAAATCCATTCACTCTTCACAAAAGTCTAGAATGAGACCAGTTGTTTTCTCAGATGCCATTTTACTGTGACAACATCTAATTCTCAGAAGTGGCATTCGATTTGTTCTTCCTTCCGGGCAGGGGGAAAGTTGATTTGCTCTGAGGCTGAGTGAGCTTACTGGCTAAGAGTATGAATGGTTCAATCAAAGTTTTCCGATCAGTCACGGTCACCTCCCACAGCCTCATTCTCTCGCTCTTTGCCCATTGCTGGGCCATGTCAGCTTCCACTTTCCTTTGCTCGGATAAATCAGATTTATTTCCCAAGACAACAATTACTACCTGAAAGGAAAAAAAAGTTAAAGATACTTAAAATTTGTGTCATGATAAATGACCAGCGCAAAACTGGAGTCTGGTCAGGCAAGCAACAATATGCATTTATCATCAAGTGCCTAGGAACACAGAAACACGGATTCCCGGGCTCCTTCTGCCTTCCTGTGGTCAAAAATCTACTCTTGGCAAGGCTGTCACCTCATCTTTCTGCAGGTGCAGTTTGAGATGGATTTAAATACATGGTCACAGTGAACTATTGATGAGATGGAGTCCAAATATTAATTTTATTTTGGCTAATATTTGGAGAATGAAAATGATGAATTCAAAACAAAAGGAATAAAGTTTGCCAGCTCAATAGGCCACTGAGATATATCCCAAACCTTTGCTTTAACCCCCTCCCAAAAAGGCACTTCTTTCCTTCCCTAGTATATAGGGAGCTTATACAGAGAAACAGCAAAAGAGATGGTGACCATGAGAAAAAAAATTTTTAATATTCAAATTTTTATGTATTTAAATATTTCAAAACTAAAAAATTTTTTTTTTTAAATACAATTTGCCATTGTTAGGTATACCTTAAAATGGAGTTCACTGTAATTCCCCAAACACCACTCACTTTAGGCCACAACTTCACACTTCTCCTTGGTTATTTTTAATAGTCAGAGCATGCTTCAGAAAAAGCAAAAACAACCAAAGGATCCACATAATTCCGGAAAAGATGGAACCAGAAGAATGGACTCTCTTTCTAGAGTAGGTGATTTCATTTCACATTAAATGCTCATCCTTCCCCTATTTCTGCTTTCTCAGGATGTAGTTTTCCGGGGAATGGAGGACGACCCTTCCACAACTCTTTTCTCCTCCATTCCCAAACCCTGCCACACACAGCTTTGAACGATGCTGCGTCGGGCTTCTAGTTAGGCAATGTTCTTGTCTTCTTAGCTGGACGTGGAGAATGCACGTGCCAAGTTAAGTTACAATAGGGATTCTTTCACTGAGGAATTGGTCCAGACCACGACTTTGTAAGTTTTGTCCACCAACAACCCCTTTTTGCCTGAGAAATTTTTTCCAACTTGAGTATATAGGGATATAAAGCAGGTACACAAATCAAACATTTACCGATGATGATAAATCATAAATTTACTTTAAACTCTTTGGTCTATATAATTTTAACCATTTGTTAAGGATGAGAGCAGAGGGTTTTGCATGCTAATGAGATGGATGTGCTTATTTTTACACAAAGAATGAAAGCGTGGCAGAGTATTTGACACCTTTTACTGTTGCCAAATTGTTCATGACCTCCACATTCAGTTACACAACCCCATGGAGTCTAGACCCACAGTTCAAGAAGCTTTGGCCTAGATGGCCTCTGAGATGAGTGATAGTTATTCTCATGGAAACAATAAACAGCTCCTAAGCATGGAACAGATCTGACACCTTAAAAAGAGTTAAAAGTAGCTTATCATTTCATTTGTGTTTATATGGAACAAAAGAGAAAATAAAAATTCTGATCTTTCAAAAATGAAGGCAGAAAATCCGGCTAGCCAGTAAGTGCTGAAGCTAAGCAGCTTGTACCAGCTTTTATAATTGAACAGGAAAAATATTTTTATTTTTGCGACAAGATCACAAATATCTTTTAAAGTCCAATTTTGGACTCTAAACTAAAACTCTTAAGATTTGGATGGAAAACATTCCACATTTCAAACGGGGCAGCTTACCTCTTTTTTGTCTCTGAATTTATCTATGTCCTTCTTAAGAATCTCCACCCTCCGAAAGGATTCAATGTCATTCATAGCATAGACCAGCACAAACCCATCAGCAAAAGAGAAGTAGTGCTTGGGCAGCTCATCGCCTTCCTGCAGACCCCGCGTGTCGTAGAGGCGCAGCTGCTCCTTCACCCCGCGATCAGTTTCCACCGAGGCCACGTATACATCTTCCACCGTCTCACTGTCTTCCTTACCTGTTGTTGGAGGGAAAACGCACACGGTGAACTGTCTGCTCTCCTGTCATTATTGGTGCAATGTCCTCCCAACTGTGGGCTAGAGGGGACTCAAAGCTAAGAATGCAAATCCTACCGGCTGCTGTCACCAGCCCCCGGACAAGTTTGCCTGAAAAGCAGAGGGTTGCAAGGGCACAAAGGTTCAGACCTCAGAGATTCCTGGGACCCGTCCCTGCGCTATGGAAGACTGCTGTCTGGGCCGCACAGAGTGTGCGCCCACACTGATGATCTCATGAGTCCTTCTGATGCTGAAGAGCGCACAAGCCCTCCGGAAATGTTTCCCTTCCAGCACTGAGAGAAGCAGAGCCCTCACACATATGCATGCACGCATGTGTTAATGATACAAAGAACTAAACTAGAATAAAACCAAATCCTTAAAGTTAAAGAAAGGAAATTGTAGCCACAGAAAGCAGAAGGGGATGGAAGAACAGGTCCCCTTCCCTGAATCCTGCTCTCCTATTGGCCACCACCTGCCTCCCATTGGTCTCTCTCTTCTGCCCGGCAATAACAAGGAACTCCAAACACCCAGTGACTCCCCATTACTGCTGCTGCTTCTCTCCAAGGCCATGCCCCCCATCTGACCCCTTCAGTCCTCGGCTGACATTTTCCAAGGTCAGTGCCAGGCCCTTGTACACACTGTTGCTGGGCAGCCTCGCAGGTAGGGTTTGCTATACAGATGGGTACCGCATCTAAGCATGTCCCAAGCCAAACTCATCTCCTGCCCCCCCCTCCAAGCGAGCCAAACTCATCTCCTGCCCCTCTCTTTGAGCGAGCCAAAGTGATCACCTATCCCCCTCTCCGAGACAGCCAAACTCATCATCTGCCCCCTTCTCCAAGAGAGCCAAACTCATCCCTGTCGCCCTCTCCAAGCTTGCTCTTCTCACAAAGGTCCCCATTTCCATCTGTCCAGGGTCTGGGTCCATTACCTCCAGGCTCACCTGGAATCTCTCTGCTTAACTGCACACAGGCCAGTCAATGGCCAATCTCTTGGAGCCCTGTGCCCAAACTGGCCCCACCCTCCCTCCTCCTGCCTGCCCCCATCCACCCTCACAATCTCTCATCTCTACTTCCTCTTTCCATTCACCTCAGAGCCCCTCTCAAGTTCCACCATCTGCATAGTCATTGCTGCTCCCTCCCTAGTGCCTTCCCCCCAGATCACTTTGTATAGATTTTTATGTTTTATATTTATGTGTATACTTCTTATCTCCCCCAGGACAACGCAAATACCCTTAATCACTGTATCTTTGATAGCTGGCATAGAAGGTGGCTTACAAGTTATTTTTTCTTCTTTCTGGGATACATCTCTGATCTCAGGCTCAAATCCTCTTAACTAATGAGCCTTCTTCACTGATCCCAATGTACTTACTTCCCTTTCCCAAATTATATGCTCTCAATCAGAGTTCCTTAAACTTTCCATCACGAAACCTTTTTTTGCCTGAGAAATTGTTACGTGAACCAGGCATACAAAATACACAAATCAAACACTGACCTCTAAACAATGTCTGCCATCTGTATACACTGTTTACCAGTAGCGTTAAATAGTGCCTAAATAGGGTGTCTGGTAGGCCCTGTTATGACTCTTTTCTCTCAAAGATTTCAAGCCTTTGTGGCACAACTTCTATTTTTTAATCCCAAATAACATGTTTTATGAAGGATTCCCAACTACCTCAAGTAGTTCCCAGGTCACGTTTAAAAAAAAAAAAAATTGCTGAAAGGAAACCAGCCTTACCAATAATGTGATTCCCATAAAGAAGCTGCTCCAAAATCGCAGTTTTCCCCACAGATACTCCTCCACAAACCACGACCTTACAGCCTTTTCCCATCTTGTCTGACAAATTCTGCACAAAAATGCATTTGCTTTAATTAAAAAACATGATAGGTACTTTAGAAAGAATAATAGTTAACATGTTATCTTATTGAAGCTAAATTTAATAATGTTCAGAATATATAGAAATGGTTGCCACACTTAATCTGAAAAATTCCTGTTACAGTCAGATTATGCTGAAGATAGAAAATAGAGCTTATTTACTCACCCAAAATCCTTGGAAAAGTTTTCCAAAGGGAATAAAAATCATAACTAAAAATTTGAAGAACATTTTGGCACCAAAGACTTAATAACTGGTACTAGTTAACCCTCAGCTAGGCCACATAAACATGGGTCTAAAAAACTGCTGTGGCTAAACTTCAAAGGAAGTGGCCGGGGAGGGTAATGGGTAAAACTCTTAGAAAGGAGAAGGGGGTGGGGGGTTGGAGGTTTCCTTCTCTACGAGTTCTTCTCATTGTTTATAAGGTTGGGGGGAAATGTAGCAATCTCCACATTTCTTTTTGACACTGCCCACTCCAAATTCTCTTCCTCAGAGAAGTGTAGAAGGCAACAACAAAGCCCCTAGCTACCCCTTAGCGCGACTAAAATCCCACCTTCTGCAAGAAGCCTTTCCTGATGCCCTTCGATTAAAAGCTGGTGCCTTCCCTCTGCTGATTTTCTCCAAGCTATCCCACATACATTGTCTCTCCAGCTGTTTTGTGGCTGTCTTCCCCGTGAGACTTTTGCCTTCCCCTGTATCCCCAGCACTTAGCACAGTGACTGAACCAGCAGAGGCTTCACTGACTCCTGGCCTGCTAACAAAAACACTGGAAGAGCACAGATAAATATTACAAGGAGCAAAGCTCCCTAAAGTGCCTATCATTTACATACAGAAGTGCTAACATGCCTTTTTCTGCCAGCACCAGCTGTTAGAACATTAGGGTGGCTTTCCATGTAATTTTCTTGACGTTTTCCATATAGGTTAAAGCTCAGTGCTAAGGTTAGGAGCTGACTGATGTTCGGGTGAGCCATATTTCCCAATCATCTAGCTTATCAGTGAGGTGGCAATATGGGAGAAATGGTAAGAAAGTGTAGATTGATGAATACAAATCAACAGACAAAAAAAAAAAAAAAATGCAAGCCAAAATGTCACATATCGTTATTTTAATCAAGGTTTTCCACTGTGCTGCTTGAATTTAATAGGCATTACCAATTAGAAACTCAGGGAAAAGAATGATGTGGCCACCCATAAATAGTAAAGTCCTTACTGTTGTCCTTCCTTCTATTAGAGTATGACATCAGTGAGGTGATACAAGACATACAAGTAAATGAATTTAAGAGAGTGGGCTCTGAAAAGTCACCAGCCCTTAAGAGATTTTACCATCTAAATTTCCTGTTATTTCTTCTCTCCCAGTGTGTATATCTTTTGACTAAATTTCATCCCCATGAGCATACATAAGTACTACTAACCCTTCCTCCTTCGCATTCTTAGAATTAAGAGGAAACAAAACAAACAAACAAAAAAAACCCAACCTAACTGCTAAATACTAGTCTCTTAGAAGCTGGGAAATGACCAATGTGAAATATCCATAGAAGGCTGTTTCTCCCTGATACAAAAACAGAGTCAGTTTAACAATTCAGCTGTTAAAAAGAAAACAGCCAATTTGGAGAAAACACTTTTTTAAACTTTCGTTTTGTACACAGGTCCATGATTTTAAACATTCAAATTTCTAAAAAGCTTTAACAAGCTTGGCAATTCTAAAAAAAAAAAAAAAAAAAAAGGCCCAAAGTACATCACTGATAAAATTTAATCCATTAACAGTAAAAAAAAATGGGGGCCGCTAGGTGGCGCAGTGGATAGAGCACCAGCCTTGAAAGGACCCAAGTTCAAATCTGGTCTCAGACACTTAACGCGTCCTAGCTGTGTGACCCTGGGCAAGTCACTTAACCCCAGCCTCAAAAAAAAAAAAAAAAAAAAAAAAAAAAAAAGAATTCCCTTAATAGAAACAAACTAGTAATCAAATAAATCACATCTGCTAATCCCACCTTCATCTCTCCTAAAGTGAGCCATATCTAAGATAAAGGAAGCTGGAGGAAGGGGAAACAGCTAATGAATGTTACTTTCCACAAAAGATAGGTTTCTGGAGGTTTTTTATTTTATTAATCAATGATTCCATTTTGTTGGTGAAATCAATCTTTTTTTAATACTGGTAATTTGATTTTCCTCTTTTTTAAAAATAGTACTTTATTTTCTCCCAGTTACATGTAAAGACAATTTTTAACATTTCATTTAAAAAAAAAACTTTTTGAGTTCAGAAGAGATTTTTTAAAGTTAAAATTTTGTCAGTGAAATCATTTAAAGTGAAGTTTAGCTCCCTGTTAAATGAATTTCTTCCTTGGTTCTCTCTGTAAAAAGAAAGCTTTCAAAATATTAAATGTGACATAGAGGACACAAGTTTAAATTTTCCTGGACTAACTCATTAATTTGAAAAACACTTATCCAATTAAGTAACCCTAATATCTAAAACAGGGCCTGAATTCGGAAACGGAAGAAAATGCCAACGAGCAGCTCCAACATAACCATAAACCACGGGTACTTTACTCCACAGCAGAGGTGCCCAGGTTTTATGGATTCTTGTTTTAGACACAATTCCAATTCGTTTGGCTCTCTGGATTCCCAGACAACAGCAGATCCAGGAAAGCTGACAGAGGTTAAGAAATGACAGTTTACAAAGTGTGAAAACTGCTAAGCCTATAAAAAGCCAATTTCCACCCAAATGTATTTCAGTTGTTTTAAATGTTGGCATTTGAAAGAAATTAAGTTACTCAAGAGATGCTCAAAAGGAAAGGCCAGTGGTCCTCAGACTTTTTAAATAGGGGCCAGTTCACTGTCCCTCAGACTGTGGGAGGGCCGGACTATAGTAAAAACTACAGCTCACACTCTGCCCCTCAGCCCATTTGCCATCACCCGGCGGGCGCATAAACGTCCTCAGCGGGCCGCAGTTTGAGAGCCCCTGGGAAAGGCGATGACACAACTGGTTCATGACAACAGAGAAGAGGCCCCTGAGCCAAGAGCCTGGAGCTGGCTTTGAAGACTCCGGGGCTCATCAGGAGGGCCATCACTTAGCGTCTCCCCAGAGTGGAGACAGGACGCAGTGAGAGTTTCATCCCGACCCTCCCAGGCCCCAGCTCTTGGCCACTACAAAAAGGCTGTTAGCATGTGTTCCTGTGGGTCTTCTCTTTCCTGCAAGATTTTGGACAATAAGTATAGTGGGCTGTGGTTAGGTCAAAGGACGCCTGAGCGTGGCTGGGGCAGAATGACAAACTGCTTCCAAGTCTGGCTGTACCAATTCCAAGTTCTACTAACAGCACCAGTTTGCCTCTTGCGCTACATCCCTCTAGCATGTCTTTTTCCTTGTCATGTTGGTCAACACAATGGGTATAAGGTAAAAACCGCAGAGTTATTTGCATTTTTTAAAATACTGATTTATAACTGATGCTGAGTGAAATGAGCAGAACCAGGAGATCACTGTACACTTCAACAACGATACTGTATGAGGATGTATTCTGATGGGAGTGGAAATCTTCAACATAAAGAAGATCCAACTCACTTCCAGTTGATGATGATGGACAGAAATAACTATACCCACAGAAGGAACACTGGGAAGTGAATGTAAACTGTTAGCACTACTGTCTGTCTACCCAGGTTACTTATACCTTCGGAATCCAATACTTAATGTGCAACAAGAAAATGGGATTTACACACATATATTGTATCTGGGTTATACTGTAACACATGTAAAATGTATGGGATTGCCTGTCATGGGGGGAGGGAGTGGAGGGAGGGGGGGGATAATTTGGAAAAATGAATAAAAAAAATTTTATAAAAAAAATTTTAAAAAATACTAATTTATGGTATTTTGACAGCTCATACTTCTTCCTTTTATAACTGACCAATGAGGGAAAGACTCTCAAACATTCCCATCATTTCTTTATATATCTAAGGAATGAGATCTTTAGAGAAGTTAGCTGCACACTTTCTTCCCACTTTCTTTTAATTTTATCTTAGTTTTGTTCATGCAAACATTTTAAAATTTTATATCATAAAATTAAAATATATCAATGTCTTGGAATACTATGCCACAAGAACTGTAAATGAGAAAAGTAAAAAAAAGCAGAGCAAGGGACCAAGTAAGTTCTGCAAAGGCAACTTTCACCCGTTTAAGAACCCTGACAGCACAGTGCTTCTCCGTGACTGCGAGAGGGAGGGGCGGTGGGTTCAAGGCTCAAGAGGAGACAAGTGATTTTGGATATAGACTAGGATGGGTGGTCCCTCCCTGCACCTAGCTGCAGCAGTGACCCTTTTTTTAAAATTAGGGATGGGAAGGAGAGAAAAGTTGGATTTTAAAACAGAGCAAAGGCAAATTTCCTCATCGGGAGTGCCATAGGAGTCAAGCTTGGCAGAACTGGATTAAAAGGTAATTGGGGCATGTTCAGCAAAATAAAAACGTAACAGTTAACTGTAGTTTCCCCACCAATATGCAGCTTGCAGGTGTTTCCCTAGCCCGGCCCCCACCCCCTGTCGTTACCGTTTAGATGCTGTGCAATGGTTACTAATTTGGGGCTAGTGAAAAAGCGGCGTAAATAATAGCACTTTATAGAAAGTAGAGACTCCAGAGCGAGCGTCACTTCTGGGGCCCCCGGAGAAGGAACTCTCCGGGCGGGAAGGTGTGTGCCTAGCCGGCCCCATGTACAGAATGAAAGGCCGGGAGGAGGCGCGGGAGTCTCCCGGAGAGGAGTGCCACTGGCCGGGCCGCCCGGGGTCCCGTCCTAGGGCCCGCTGCGCTGCGCTTCCGACAAGGACTGGCCGCACCTGCCGCGCCCGGCCCGGCGGAACCCCGTCTGGGGACGCTGGGCCCATCTGACGACGCCTGGGAGAACGGTTCTAGGGGACGAGCAGTCCCGGGGACCCCCGGCCTCGGCGCCCGAGGGCAGGACGCTGGGCGGGGCGCCAGCGGGATCCGAACCGCGAGCCCCGGCTCCAAACGCAGGATAGTCGGGCCCTGGCTCTCCTCCCTCCCTCCCCGAGGGGCCGAGGGGCAGTGACTCCCCCCCCCCCCCGCCCCGGCAGAGGGCCCGTCTGCCCTCGAGGCTAAAGCTAACGGTGTCGCCCGCGGCCCCATTTCGGACAGGGAAAGTGAGCTCCAGACCAAGCTCGGCGCGGCCTCAGCCATTGGGGCTACCTGGGGTCGAGAGGAGCCGAAGAGCTCAGTGGGTCAGGGCTCAGAGCCGGGCTCGAACCCAGGCCCGCGCGGTTGGCACTTGGAGGCCGGGGAATCCCCGCACTCCCGCATCCGGTTCAGAGGAGTGGGTTTCCTAGGCAACGGAGAACGCCTAGCTCCTAGCTCCCCGCCAGGAGGAGGGGTGTGAGAGGAGAGCCCGGCGAGGGGGGGCGGGGCAGGCAGAGCTGTCACGAGCTCCACGGGGGCGTGGGTGGGAGAAGAGGGTCTAAGGGACGGTGGCCGTCAGGCTCAAGATTCAGTCAGGGCTCCCCTTCCCCTCCCCCCCTCGGTCCTTCCGAGGTTAGGATGGGGGACACCTGACGGGGCGAGGCAGAAAAAGCGCTGCTCGACGCCTTCCCCCACAATGGAGAAGCGTCCTCTTCCCTTCCCGTCCACAAGCCCAGGGAAGCAAGCTCGGCGCCCCGCGGCTCCCCTCGTTACCTGCCGAGAGAGGGGCCAAGCTGCCAGGGGAGCCGCGCACGCGCCCTCGCGCCCTCTCGCAAGGGCAATCCGTGCTCTCCTGCCCCTCTCCCGCCCCAGCGGGATCCGTAGTTTAGGCTCCCGGCGATCCCGCGGGAGAGGCACCGAGCGTTCTCCAGCCCGAGGGGAAACCAGAGAGCATGAGCAGCGCGTCTATGGCAGGCAGTGCCATCCCTTGCTCCTCCCCTTTGGAGAGGCCGCGCCCTCCGTCCCGCCCCCTCCGAGGCCGCCGCGGTACCGGGCGGAAGGACTACAATTCCCATGAGGCTGTGCGGTAGCCGAGTGCCTGAGCCGGAAAGAGGATTCTGTGGGAGAGGAAAGGCCCATAAAGGATTGTGGGAAAGCGGACTCTTTCTTTCCGGTTGGTGGCAGCCATCAGGCAGGTAGGGAACCCCTGTCTCGTTCGAGCCATCCGCCCGTAATCCACCTTTTGCTTTGGCCATCCGAGCGCGGGTCCCATGCGCCCAGGGGCCTCGGCGTGTGTGCCGTGCGATGCGGCCTTGGCTGGGGCCCGGGGCAGCGGGAGCGGGGATAGGAGGGAGGCTGGGCCGGCGCGGGGGAGCTGACGCCGCCGGGCAGCCGACTCTGGGGGGGGCGGCCCCCGAACCGGTGCCGAGGCCCGGCGTGGGCCCGAGCCGGTGGCCGGGCGCGTTTCTTAAGCGAGTGCGCTCTCTTCCAGGCTAAGCAGGAGCCAGCATGGGGGCCTACAAATACATCCAGGAGCTCTGGAGGAAGAAGCAGTCGGACGTGATGCGGTTCCTGCTGCGCGTGCGCTGCTGGCAGTACCGCCAACTGTCCGCTCTGCACCGCGCCCCGCGGCCCACGAGACCCGACAAGGCGCGGCGGCTGGGCTACAAGGCCAAGCAGGGTGAGCACCGGGGCGGGGTCGCGCCTCACCTGGCCTTGCCTTTGCACGAACGTCGCGTAGCCGGGGAGCACGGAGCTTTTGAGCTTGGAGCCCAGGGAGTCCATGCATGGGGGAGGGGGGCCGAACTTACTTGGTTACATTTAATTTCCTTTGTAGTCTTAGTCGGGCGCGTTTGAGGCTGGAAGCACCAGAACTGACGCGATGTCATAATAGAGGCGCGGGTTCAGGCCCTGGGCTCCCAAGACGCGCCGGAGATCGGGGGGGTCGGGGGGCTCGCGGCTCGCCGGACTTGGTGCCTGTGGCAGACCGAGAAACTGGTTCTTCTAGGCTATGTCATCTACCGGATCCGAGTTCGCCGCGGAGGGCGAAAGCGTCCGGTTCCCAAGGGCGCGACCTACGGGAAACCTGTGCATCATGGTGTCAACCAGCTCAAGTTCGCCAGGAGCCTGCAGTCCGTGGCAGAGGTGAGATGGAGCGCCTGTCTTTTTAAACCGTGGCTCTCAGAGATGGAAGCCTGGGCCTGCCCCCGAGCCGTGAGCTCTAGGGATAACTAAACGTGTTTCCAGTCACCTCTGACTTAGCATTTTTGCCTGGTGGAAACGTAGGCAATAAAAATGCCCTGAGAAGAGATTCCTTGGCTCACCAGACGAGGGGTGTAATACGTCACAACAATTGAGAAGCCCTTAGGTTTTTCTGATTTAAAAAACGTGGCCAGTGTCCCCTAGTGAGTATAAATTTTATCTCGTATGCAGCCTGAGCTTGAGAGCAAGAAGCAACCACGGCAGAGTAATTTTCTAATACACAGCACTTAAAGCTGTCACTTTGAGGGATGGGCTCATTAAATGTGTTCTTTGAGAATTGACTAGAACTTTGCAAACACAAAACTAATCCAGAAATCTCAAGAAAGTACTTTGATGGTGCTTGGCGAAAGCTGTAATGGCCCAAAGAACTTAATTAGGACCGCACCATCCGAGGGTGAACTCCTTGAGGGCAGGGACTTTTTCAAGTCTCCAGCTTGTAGCCCGGTTCCTTGCAGTTAGCAACTATTTGTTGATTACAGTTAGATTATAATCCCTCCAAACTGTTTTGTTTTAGATTGGCAGGAGTTGGCTTTTGCTGTAGATCTCCGAGTTTTGTTTTATTTAGGGATTGTAAAGTTAGAAGAGCGTCGGTTTTTTGTTCCCCTGTTAGTATAACATTATCACCCTTACCAGACACTAGTTTTTCCCATGGATCTGGTTGCATGGGTTAACTCATTTGAACCAAGCTTTGTGCGCAGCCCCACCCTCAAGGAAAATAACCTTTGATTTTGGAAGAAAAGCCAGAATAACGCGCCCTTTCCCCAAGCTAGGGCGTGTTGGTTTAATTTCCCCCCCGAAGACTGGAGTGGGAAGGCTGCTGGCCAGAAAATTAGATTTACGGGACCAGTATCTCCAGCCTAGTTGAGGAAAGTTGAAACCAATTCATCAGTAAGTTAAGCTCATCAGTAGATCAGACTTAGGCTTTAGATAAGTTTCATTGGTACTCTACACCGTCCTAGAGGCATTTTGTGACTTGAAGCCAGGTTTTCTAACCATTTGGGGACCTAGAGACGGGGAGGGGTTGCACTCTGGGCCTGGAGTCAGGAAGATCAGCGGTCAAATCCTGTGTGGGACCCTGGGCGTTTTCCATGCCTCAGTTTGGGAATCATAATAGCGCCAGATTCTCATGATTGTTTGGGAGGCTCAAAAAGATGTGACATATCTAGGGAAGCACACTGGATGATATGCTCATTCTCCTTCCTTAAGGCTTAGTGTCATTTTCACTGTGGTCACAAATTTGGAAGTGAAAGAACACTGGAGATGAGTCCAGTGACCCAGAACTCAGCAAGCAACAGGTCTTTAAGCTTTGTTATACTGGGAGAAAGGGTGACCATGCCCAGGTGTGCACTGGATCTAATCTGAGATGGCTTCAGGGGCAACTCAAAGCTAGTGGTCCTGGAAAGGCCTAGTCTTAAGGAGACAAAGCCAGGGCACAGATGGGCTCTTAAGTTAGATTAGTCCCTAGAGTCACTCTTTCTAGTGATCCTATAACATCTTTTTTCTGCTAGGGGGATGGAGGAGAGGGTTATTTCAAATAGTTTGGGTATCAAAATACACATGTGAAAGGAATTCTGTGATGTTTAACAAATGCATCACCTCCTGAGCCTTATTCTGGTTACTTTAGTTCATATGGCTAAGCAGTAACTGCTACCAAGCACTATGCTAGGACAATCAGGGACGCTCTTCAAGGACCTTCTATTTTTCTGCTTATGTGAACTTAATATGCCAATATTGCATGAATAGTCTGTTGTGGTCTGTCTGTGCCTGCTGGTGGCTTTTTTTTTTTTTTTTTTTTAACAGGCATTAGAATATACTGTTACAATACTGTGGGTTATTTTTGTAAACATCTCCAGGAAAAACACAGGAATTGGAATTTTAACATCTACTTCTATTTTAGGAGCGTGCTGGCCGCCACTGTGGAGCCCTGAGAGTCTTGAACTCCTACTGGGTGGGTGAAGACTCAACCTACAAATTCTTTGAAGTTATTCTTATCGACCCATTCCACAAAGCTATCAGACGAAACCCCGATACTCAATGGATCACCAAGCCAGTGCACAAACACAGAGAGATGCGTGGGCTCACCTCAGCTGGCAGGAAGAGCAGGGGTCTTGGAAAGGGTCACAAATTCCATCATACCATTGGAGGATCTCGTCGTGCTGCTTGGAGAAGGCGCAACACTCTCCAGCTACACCGATACCGCTAATTGGTGTGCATTAATTTGTAAACTTAAATGTTTAATAAACAAAATTCAGGAAATGTGTGTTGTCTGCAGTTTCTAAAATACAGGTTTTAGATATTGACAGATAATAAGGGTTAACACAATATAATTGTGAAAAACTTAGGGCCAAATAAATCTTTAAAGAACTATTAATACTCAAATTTTATTTTTTATAGATTTAACTGATAGATGCATGTGCAAACTCTGCTTGTTGATGAGGCAACCATACTCCCATGCTAATTTAATTTATACTTTTAAATGGAAACTAAGTTTGTAACATGGGATCCCATCAAAGAGTAAAGTCAAAACATCAGAAATTTAGTATTGGAGGGAATAAATTTCTCTTCTAATTTTCATTGAATAATTTTTTTCCCCAGTAGAATAGATCTCAGAATTGGTATGGGAAGTTACATTTTTGCAACTATAGGAAAAGAGCTTGGAGTAAAAGGTCTGGCTGGGTTCAAGTGCTCAGAAGGTATTAAAGGCTTGGCTGGGAGAAGGCTATGCTGAAATGACAAAGTCCAAGAATATTTAGGGCCAGGCTGTCAGGGTGCTGTCTAAATTGTAGTTTGTAGTAATTTTTTTTTTTTTTTTTTTTTTTGCTGAGGCAATTGGGGTCAAGTGACTTGCCCAGGGTCATGCAGCTAGGAATACAGTTAACTTTTAAATAAGTGCAGTTATTTGTGAAAGCATTTTAAATAGGTAAGTGGTCACATGTTCTGTAGGGGTATTGCAAACCCCTAGAATGACTTAACTATGGGCTTCCATAGAATTAACTTCTTTCTTGGGTATTACACAAGTTTTTGAAACATTTGATCAATATTTTCATTATATATTCTTTGAGGGGAAAGGATCCTGCAAAGACAATAAAGATTTAGTTCGAGTTTGCTTCTGGAATCTCAATTGTTTAAAAATGTTAGGTATTCAAGTCAAGTTTATTTGGAAGAGATGCCTGATGAAAATGTATTTTCTGCTGTTGGATTACTTGACCTAGGTGGTTGAAAGGGAGTGAAACAAATTGAGACAAGATGGGGAAAGTTTTATTTTGGCTGGAGATGGGAAAAGAATATTCCTATGTCGGGCAGGACCAAACATCTTTCATCCTCAGTCTTCTGGAATGGTGGCCACTCTTAAGATGAATAGTGTTTTCAAAGTTTACAAATGTAAAGTGTATAGGGTCATAAAACCCTTCCTAGGTTTCTTTTAAACCGTCCTTTCCATCCTGTGGCACAATACATTCTACTTGAATAGTATTCCTGGGTCAGATTATGCACAATTTAGTAACAGCAATAGTCCCATTATTTTCTTAAATGGCTAGGTACATTTATAGTACCATCAGTAGCTTAGTAATGTGCCCGTTTTCTCCCAGCCTATTCAATATTTGGCATTTGTCTTTTTGGTCGACTAAACTTTAGTTAATAACATGATTAATATAAATAATAAAAAGCTCAACTTAAAAAAAACAAAAACCTAAAGCTATAGGTTTTCACTAATATTTTCAAAGCTAACAAGTGTAGCCCTGTACCAAATGAAAAGTAAAAATATATTCCACTTAAAATTAGCATATATTTGTTGAGATATTTTAAATATAAATATTGAGATAATTTTAAATATTTATAATTATTCACCTAATGTTTGGGTAGTTCCTTTTAAGGGCATTCTTTCGAGAGCTTTATGAAAATCCTATTCCACTATGTCATCTTGTCATGGATATGACCCTGTGTCCTCCAAAGCTAATGCACCAAAGCACAAGGTTCTTCCAAATTAGAAAGGTTTCAGTTTCAAGCTCCTGACAGGCTAAAAACTAGCAGAGACAAATGTCATTTGGCCATCAGGTTGGTGCTTCTGGCTGGGATGAGAAAGGGAGATGGGAATTCTGACTCTTCATAAACGATTACCCTTCCCCACTCTTCTCCCCTCCCCCCCCCCAAGATTTCTACCTAAGGCTTTGGGCTATATATACAAACATTAAATCTGTATAGCAGAGTTTTTCAAAGAGTTTTGTGGGGCTCCTCTTCATGTTGCAGTCCCTGGGTTTGTTAATCACAGGAGTGACCTTCACAGAATTACAGGCTTTTGGGTTGGCAATCTTTGCTGCTTGGGTATTGATTAGCTGCGTTTGGCTGCTGCCTTGAGGATTGCAGAGATGGCAGATTTCTGGATTCAGTACAGCCAACCCTGTTTTTAATCTATTCATAATGTTGCTTTCACTGCCCATAAGTATCTCTTGACTGAGAATATAAAGATTTATCAGGAATCAACTGAGTCCAACAAAAATAAGACAAATGGTCAGTTTTCTTAGGTTATACAGGCCGGGACCTCTTTTACAAGTCAAGGTTTTGTGAAAGAATATTCTCAGCCTCAGTCTCTGTAATTTCATTAACCAGTGGGTTGGGTTTTTTAGTGAATTTGATCTAAATTTGCCAATTAAATTTGATAGGCATCTTTCACTACCACCCCAACTATCTTTTTCTTAATGGGATCTTGTATCTTATTAAATGATTCAGTAGAAGAAACAAATGAAAAAGCAATTAAAGAAAAAACTGGACCTTCAACTCAATGCAACAAACATTAAGTACTTAATAAGTGGGCAGAATAACTAGGTTCTGGGAATACGAAGATAAATAGCAACAGCCTATGCTTTTTAAGTGGAGATATCACCAGTACACAAGAAGAGACTGTATATCTCATTCTGGCAATAACCCTGTGAAGGAGATGCTATTATTAAGTATAAGGAAACAGGCTTGTAAGGGTCTCGGCGCGAATTTGAACCATGATCCTCCTAACTCCAAACTTTATGCTCTGTATTCAGCAGGTTTTGACTTGTTTAGATACATAGTACAAAGTAAGAAGGGCAAAAATGAGACATTATCCTAGGAAAATTCAAGAATATTTAAAGCTGAAATTCAGTCAGGAAAAGTATTTGGTGGAGAGGCCTCGCAGTATAACAAAACATCCTGGGTTTGAAATAGGAAGAAATTCTGGCTCCAGCTCTCATTGGCTATCTTTATAGCAAAGGAAAACATTTAATTTGTTTCCTCATCTATAAAGTGTGAATAGTAGCTGTTTTGCAAGCTCACGAAGAAAGATCAAATAAGCTGTTGTAGACAAAGTGTTTTGCAAATTTTAAAGTGCCGTATGTATGTGTCAGCTATTTTTCTCATTACACCTGAGCTGCATTGTGAAGGAAGATGGGATCTCTTTCAAATACAAAGTCAAGGAAGTTCAGCATGGAGGAACACCTTGATCAAACCATATTGAATTTAGGTAATAGTATTTCATTGTGTCTAGGACAATAGTTCTCACATGTGGTCCCCAAGACTGAATAAAAATTATTTTCACAACAACACTAAAATATTTTAATTTATAAAAAAAGAACTTTGGGGGAGGAGGTTCCCTAAGAGGTCCTAAAACTTAGAAGTTTGATATCTTCTGGAATAATAGTGGTATTATATTGAAATAGGGGACCCCACAGGGGCAGTTAGGTGGCGCAGCGGATAGAGCGCTAGCCCTGAAGTCAGGAGAACCTGAGTTCAAATATGGTCTCAAACACATAATACTTCCTAGCTGTGAGACCCTGGGCAAGTCACTTAACTCCAATTGCCTCAGGAAAAAAAAAGAAAGAAAAAGGGCACCATAAAATTATACATGAGGTTCTTTTCTGGCTACATATTGATGGCCTTAAAATGTAATGTTGTTTTATTGTATTTTCATTTATTTTATAAAATATTTCCCATTTTCATTTTAATCCATCTTTGAATGAACCCAGTAATGTCTTGGGCCACATATTTGATACCTCTGGTTTGGAACAGACTCTAGAAAGGGTATGAATGTCAAATCAGATGGTAAAGCTAAAGCAAAGTGCAATTCTGGAAGTCCTTTATGACCAGGCTAAGGAATCTGCATTTATTTTCTAGGCAACACAAACCCTGAAGTTATTAAGTAAGCCTCTGCTGTCTATGTGCCGGGCACTGGATGCTGGGGGTACCTTTGTCCAAAAAGTTTCTGCTCTCCTTAGTACAGGATGTGTCCAAGTCCTAATGGACTATTAAGCTTTAATAACTTAGTAAATGATATTTACACTGAGACTTTGGGGAACCTTATATTTATCACCTGCTCAATTTTGTGCATTAAAAATATTCTTAAGGAATTCTCAGAAGTGGAGCTGAGATAATAGAGTAAAGAAAGTTAAGCTTTACCAGCATTCCCCTAAAAGCAACTTTAAAATAATGCCTCAAGTCAAATTCTGGAATGTCAGAGCCAACAAAAGATCAGAGTTCCAGTCCAAGACAACATAGAAAATCAGACATGGTGGAGGAAACTGACCTGGAGCCAACGTGGATGAAATACAGGGATGGGAATGAGTGGAGATGACAGAAGTAGGAACTTCTTCAGGAACTCTTGAGGGAATCAGACAACTTGTCAGAAATTCCAGGTGACACAAATGCTAGCAACAGACATAGGACCAGATGATGTTTGATAGCTCCATTGCTATGCCCATTTCTGGATCATAGTTTAAGGTCAGAGAGGAATACTTTCCATCAAGACACAATGGAAGCTCTGAGGGTCTGTATTACTTCCTTAGATCAGAAACCCTGGAATGATATTATTTCTGGTTCCAAGGGAAGAGTGGTCCTAAGGAGCAGTATTGATTACAATTTTAATAAATCAGAGGCTCTTCCTTAATAAGGATCAGATTAAGACCATCTCTCCCTACCTCACAACATCTTGAAAGGAGTGAAAACTTCCAAACCTTGAGAATTAGCTTTGTAAAGAGCTGTGTGGAAAAACCCTGAAGCTTGAGACACAATCCCTTCTTCCTCCCATTCTGAAAATTAAGATAACAATAAGATAAAATACCAAATTAAGAAAAAGGGTGTGGAAATGAGCAAATAAATGAGCAAAACTGACCATTAAAAAAATAATATGGTAACCAGGAAGATTAAGGCTGAAACTCAGAAGACAATGAATTCTAAAAACCTACAAGCAAAGCTTCAGAGAAAACTGTGAATTGGACACAAGTCCAAAGAGAATTCCTGGAAGAGCTTAAAGAATGATTTTTGTTGTTGTTTGTTTTTTGTTTTTTAAAGAGATAATTGGGATTAAGTGCTTTGCCCAGGATTGCACAGCTAGGAAGTGTTGTGGCAGGCCCAATTTGAACCTGGGTGCTTCTGACTTTAGGGCCAGTATTCTATTCACTGCACTATTTGGCTGCCCCCCAAAATGATTTTTAAAATCAATGCTGGTAAAGAAAAAATTAATTAAAAGAATGAAAGAAAACAAAGACAGAAAATTATGAAAAGAAAACAGTTTGGAAAAAGAGATACTACACATATACATCAAAAAAACAAAAAATGAAAACAACTCAAAACCCTGGAAAAAAAAGAAGGCCTCAAAAAAATGGAATTAGTTAATTCACTAATGAAAATATCTCATTAAAAAGCAGAATTAAAATAAATGGCAAAAGAATTATAAAAGCTTACTGAAGAAAATAATTCCTTAAAAATTAGAATTGGGTAAGTGGAAGCTAACGATTTCATGTGACATCAAGAAACTATAAAATAAAATGAAGGAAAAAAAAATCTTAAATGTGAAATAACATATTGCAAAAACAATTGGCCTAGGAAATAGAGCAAGGAGAGATATTAAAAAATTACTGGATAACTTGAAAGCCATGATGAAAGAGCCTAGACATCATATTTCAAGAAATTATCAAGGAAAACTGACCCAACATACTAGAAACAGAATAAAATAGAAACTGAAAGAATTCATCCACCACCTAAAAGAAATCTCAAAAGGAAAACTGCAAGAAATATAATAGCCAAATTTCAGAGCTCTCAGGTAAAAGAGAAAATACTTTAAGCAATCAGAAATCAACCATTCAAATATTGTAGAATATAGCCAGGATCATAGACAATCTAACAGCTACCAAGTTAAAGGAGTGGCGTGCTTAGAATATGATATTCTTCAATCAAGAATAACATACCCAGTAAAACTAATCCTTTAATGAAAAAACGAAATATTTGATTAAGCAGAGAGCTTTCATGCATTCCTGATGAAAAGGCCAGAGCTGAATAGAAAATCTGATTTTCAAATACAAGATTCAAAAGCAACATAAAAAGGTAAACATGAAAGAGAAATCATAAGGGACTCAATAAGGTTAAATTGTGTACTTTTCTATACAGGAAGATGATATATTTGTCTTTGCTTTATTGTTAGAACAGTTGCAAGGAGTTTACATAGAAAGAAGGTGCAGTAATGAGTGGATTATATTGCAATGATACAAAGAGATGGATAGGCGAGAAAGTAGAATGCCCTGGGAGAAAGGAAAGGAAAAATGGGGGAAATTCTCTTATATTAAAAAGATACAAGGAAGATCTTTAGCAAAGGAGAGAAAAATGGGAGGGGGGAGATAATGCTTGAAACTCTTTTAAAAAGGAAGTGTGTGTGTGTGTGTGTGTGTGTGTGTGTGTGTGTGTGTGTGTGTGTGTGTGTGTGTGTGAACTGCTAATAGAAATCTACCTTAACCAACAGAGAAGTAGGAAGGGAAGGGGATAAGAGAAAGGGGGAAAAGAGAAAGTAATAAAAGGTAAGGCAGAATAAAAGGAGTGGTCAAAAGCAAAACAAACTTTAGAAGAGGAACAAAATAAAAAGAAGGAAATAGGATGAAAAGAACTATACATTTTGTAATCATAACTATGAACATGAATAGGATGAACTCCCTCATAAAACAGAAATGTATAGCAGAATGGATTAGAAAGCACAATCCAACAATATGTTGTTTACAAGAATCATACTTGAAACAGAGAGATACATAGAGTTGAGGGCCTGGGGCAGAATCTATTTTGCTTCAACTGAATTAAAAAGAGGTAGCAATCATGATCTCAGACAAAGCAAAAGCAAAATAATAATAATAATAATAATAATAATAATTAAAAGAGATAAGCAGGGAAACTACATGCTGCTAAAAGAAATCCTGAGCAATGAAGTAATACCAGTATTTAAAATATTTTTGCCAAATGGCATAGCATCCAATTCTTAAATGAGAAATTAAATAAATTAAGGAGGAAATAGTAAAACTATATTAGTGAGGGAATCTTAACTTTATACTACAACATAAATAAGAGAGAAGTCAAATACATGAAAAGAATCTTAGAAAAGTTAGATATGAGAGATCTCTGGGGAAAAAAATTGAATGGGAATAGAAATGAATATACCTTTTCTTAAGGTATATGGTACCTTTACAAAAACAGATAAAAATTACATTTAAGAAAGGGCATGGAAACACACATTAAAAGCTTATTGAAATTAAATAATCTAGTAAAGAATGAAGTCAAAGAATAAATCATGGAAATCATTAATAAATTCAATAAATAAAATGATAACATTGAGGCAACATTACAAAATGTGTAGAATTCAGCCAAAGCAGTACTTAGGATAAAAGAGAAAGAACAAATGAATGAATTGGGCATGCAACTTAAAAAACAACAACAACAACAACAACAATAACAACAACAAAACTTTCAAGAGAACAAATTTTAAAATTCCCAATTAAACACTAAAATGGAAATCTTGAAAATTAAAGTAGATATTAATAAAGGTGAAAGAAAAAAACCCCAAATATTGAAATAGTAAATAAAATCAGGAGCTGGTTTTATTTTTTTTAAAAAAAGCAATAAAATAGATGAACTACTGGTTACTTTGATAAAAAGAAAGAAGAACTAAGTTACTAGTATCAGAATTTTTTTAAAAAGGTGACTACACCATCAATGAAGAGAAAAGTAAAGTAATTTTAGGAGTTACTCTGCCCAATTACATGTCACTAAAACTGATTATCTCATGAAGCTGATGAATAAACTGCCCAGATTAACAGAAGAGGAAATAGAATATTTAAATAAGCCTATTTTAGAAAAAAAAATATTGAACAAGCAATCAATTGAGCTCCCTAAAAAAAAAAAAAAAAAATCCCCAGGGGGCAGCTAGGTAGCCCAGTGAAAAGAGCACCAGCCTAAAGTCCGGAGGACCTGAGTTCAAATGTGACTTAACAGTTAACATTTCCTAGCTGTGTGACCTGGGCAAGTTAAGTCACTTAACCCAAATTGCCTCAGCAAAAATAAAAAAAATTTAAAAAATCCCCAGAATCAGATGAATTCACAAGTGAATTCTACCAAAACATTTAAGAAATAATTAATCGCAATACTATAATAACTATTTGAAAAATAAGTAAAGAAGAAATCCTATCCAAGTATTTTTATGATACAAATGTAGTTTTGATATCTAAACCAGGGAGAGCAATTGGACTAAAGAAATCTATAGTCCAATTTCCTTAATGAATATCATCAATGCAAAAATTTTAAATAAAATACAAGGAGATTACTGCAATAAATCACAAAGATAATATACTGGGATTTATACCAGGTGGAATTTATACTAGACATGTAGGGCTAGTTCAACATTAGGGCTAGCTCAACATAATTTGTCGTAACAATAATAAGAAAGCTCCTATAATTACATCAACAGATACAGAAAAAGTCTTTGACAAAATATAATAGTAATTCCTATTAAAAATATTGGAAAACATAGGAATCAATGAAGACTTTCTTAAACTTATAAGTAAGATCTATATAAAACCAAGAACAAGCATTGTCTGTAATGGGAATAAAACCTTGAAGCCTTTCTAGTAAGATCAGGAATGAAGAAAGGATGTCCATTATCACCACTATCATTTAGTATTGTACTAGAAATGCTAGTAATAGCAATAATACAAGAAAAATAAATCGATGGAATAAAAATAGGCAACAATGAAACAAAATTATCATTATTCACAGATGATATAATAATATGCTTAGAAAATCCTGAATAATCAAATAAAAAATTAGTTGCAAATAATTAACAATTTTAACAAACTTAATCCATATGAATCATTAGCATTTCTATATATAATTAACAAAATTCAGCAGGAGACAGAGAGAGAAATTTAAAATAACTTCAGACATTATAAAATATTTAGGAGTTTACCCATCAAGACAAACTCAGGGCTTATATGAACAATGCCTTTCACCCAAATAAAGAGATATATGAAAATAACTGGAGAAATATTAATTGCTCATTGGTAAGCTGAGACAATATAATAAAAATGACAATTCTGTCTAAATTAATTTACATATTCAGTGTCATACTGAACTATCAAAGAATTATTTTATAGAACTTATTCAGCCATTCTCCAATTGATGGGTATCCATTCATTTTCCAGTTCCTTGCCACTACAAAAAAGGGGCTGCTACAGTTTTGTACATGTGGGTCCATTTTTCTTTATTTTTGTGATCTCTTTGAGAATAGGGACACTTAGGATCAAAGGTATTCCCTTTGGGCATAGTTGCAAATTGCTCTTCAGGATGATTAGATCAGTGGAATTAAATTTTAAAAAATGATTATTAATTTTTTGCATGTAATTATAAAATATTTAATGAAATAAATAAATAATAAAATTAAAAACAAAAAGAAAGATTCTTAAGGCAAAAATGTGAAAAATAGATTGAAAAGGGTCATGACTGGAATCCGAGGAAACCAAATTCAACTTTTAAAATAGAATAGACAAGAAAAGAAAGGGCCAGAACTATGGGAGTGGCAGTGTTAGTGGAATGAAGGATTTGGGATCCAGAGTGTGGAGGGAGAATCATTAAGATAGATCAATTACCAGAGAGGAACGAGTCCAAGATGATATTAAGTTTTTAAGTTAAAGTAATTGTCATAACTGTCATATCCTCAATAGAAATAGAGAATTTAGGAAGTCAAACAAATATGGGGGATCATTTGGATATTATTGAGTTTGGGATACCAGAATTACATCCTTATGATTTGTCTTCTAGTCACATCAATACATTTTAAAAGAGATTGGATAAATAAATTGAAATTCCCTATTCTACTAATAAATAATATATTACTCCAAAGACCATCACAGCATGTTTTTTTATGGAGGAAAAATAAACTGAAAATGGAGGCTATTTATATGAACAGCTGCTCAGCCTGGTGTCTCAATAGTTAGAGAATCTGCTGCTGGGTTAGTGCAGTTGTTGGCCAGCATGTTGAAATGTCCAATCTGTGTTTATCATGCACATACTCTCATATGGAGTGTTAAGAGTCCAATAATTACACAGTTCCAAGAGACCTTTTCATCTGTCTAGTCTAGCTTATACATGAAAGAGTGTTTCTACATCTCAATCAACTCACAATTACTCATTCAGTTCCTGCTTGAAGACCTTCTCCCTCACAACCCATTTCAGTTTGGGACTACTCTTAGGGTTAAAAAATGTTTACTGACAACATAACAACATTATTCTCTTAGAGGTTCCGTTATTGCCTAGTTCTGCCCTTTAAAGGGCCAATCTGATTCCCTTTCCACAGGAGAGCCTTTCAGACCCTTAAAGACAGTCAGCAGGGCCCTCCTAAATATTTTCTTCTTTAGACTGAACATTCTTCAATCCTGGAATGAGCTTATAAGTGACACAGTGCCTAAGAGTAATGTACTTGGAACCAGGTAGCTTTGAGGTCAAATCTGCCCTCATGTAATTAATAGCTATGTGACTTTAGGTAGCCTCAGTTTCATCATCTTTAAAATAGGGATAATAATATCACCTCCTTTTCAGGGTTGTTTTATATATATACATACATATATATATATATATATATATATATATACATATACATATATATATATATGTGTATATATACTGAGCTTTGAAAACCTTAAAGAGCTAAATAAATGCCATTATGATTTTTACTTAATCCTAATTCAACACAAATTTGAAACCTTTTTCTATCCTGGTTGCTCTTGAGCAGGGGTTCTCAAACTACAGCCCATGGGCCACATGCTGCCCGCTGAGGACATTTTTGTGGCCTGCCAGGTTATGGCAAATGGGCTGAGGGTCGGAGACAGAGTGTGAGCTTTTGCTTTTACTATAGTCCGACCCTCCCACAGTCTGAGGGACAGTGAACTGGCCCCCTATTTAAAAAGTTTGAGGACCACTTCTCTTGACATTCTTCAATTTATCAATATTCTTCCTAAATCTTGGCATCCCATACTGAACATGCCACTGAAGATTTGATCTGACCAGGACAGGGTATAGTAAGATTGACTGGCACATTACAAGAAGTTAAGTTTCTCTTAGCCCAGTTCAATACTGCTATGGGAAAATATCTCCCTTTGAGTTAATGTGATAGGCAGGTTTCTACTACAGAATAAACCTATCACAGAAATTGTAGAGGTAAAAACCTAAGTCAAAAAAATAACCTTAAACCAAGGCTTAAGTTTCTGATAAAGGCTTCATATAAAAAGTTTGTAAGAGTGACAGATATAATTTTTAAAAAACTATAGAACAATCTTTGTGGCTTTAAATTATAAAGGTCACACAAGTCTAGTCAGATTTCTTATCTTATGCTTTCTTGAAATCTTTATATTAAATTCCTTTCTTCCTCTCCTTTGGTTTCTTGTTTTAAGAATGTCAAAAGTCTTACCTTACTACTATTATTCCATAAGACATGTTTTAGCTAGATAAGGTTAATATTAACAAGAAACAGGTTTCAATTAGCCAAATATTCCAGGAGGAATAACATAACAAAAAAAAAAAAATAAAATAAAATAAAAGGGAAAAATGCTCACAACAGCTATACTAAGCTTATAATTCAATAAAATTCCCTGGTCTGTCTCCTTTATAGTGTAGAGGTTGGACTGTACTAGGGCAAAATAATGTATACATTGTCAGATAAGATCTCCATAGTAGATTATTTTACTTAATTGTTTCTCTTTGATACAAGGGAAAGTTGAAATTAGAAACAAGATTAAGATAAGAAATGACTTACAAGAAGAAGAGTTATTTATTAAACATTTTAAAACAATAATAACATTTCTATTCCCTCTCCCCCAATCATACCTCTAGCTTCTGATATCTCATATTTGTGTTTTTTTCTCAATAACATGTTTCAATTAAATGTAAAGATAGTTTTCACGTTCATTTTATAAGATTTTAAGTTTAAAGGTTTTTATCCCTCCAAAATTTTATCTCCCCTTCTCAAAGACAATAAATAATCTATTATAGGTTATATATGTGCAATCATTCTAAACATATTTCCATATTAGTTATGTTGTGAAAGAAAAGTCAGAACAAAAAGTAAAAGAATGAAAAAGAAAAAGCAAATAAACAAAAAAAGGTGAAAAATTTGATCCATATTCAGTATCCATAGTTCTTCCTCTGAATATAGATGGTATTTTCTATTCCAAGTCTGTTGGAATTATTTTAGATCACTGCTCTGCTGAGAAGAGTTAAGTCTATCATAATTGATCATCATCCAATCTTGTTGTTACTTTGTACAATGTATTCCTGGTTCTACTTGTTTCACTTTGTGTGTCAATTCATGTAAAATCTTTCCAGGCTTTTCTAAAATCAGCTTGTTCATCATTTTTTAAAATAGAACAACAATGTTCCATTTCATTCATATGCCACAATTTATTCAGCCATTCTCCAACCAATGAGAATCTACTCAGTTTCCAGTTCCTTGCCACTACAAAAAGGGCTGCACAACATGTGGGCCCCTTTCTCTTTTTTATGATCTCTTTGGTATACTGGCTCAGTAGAGACACTGCTGGATCAAAAAGTTTGCAATTTTATAGTTCTTTGAGCATAGTTCCAAATTGCTTTCCAGAATGATTGAAATAGTTCAGAACTTCACTCACAATGCATTAGTGTCCCAGTTTTCCCCCATCCTCTCCAACATTTATCATTCTCTTTCCCTCATATTAGCTAATCTGATAGGTGTGAGGAGGTTCCTTAGAGTTGTTTGAATGTGCATTTCTCTAATAAATAGTAATTTAAAGCATTTTTTCTATATGACTATAGATGGCTTTAATTTCTTCATCAGAAAATTATTTACTCATACCTTTTGTCAACTGGGGAAAGACTTGTATTCTCATAAATTTAACTCCATTGTCTATATTTTTTAGAAATGAGGCCTTTATCAGAAACACTGGCAGTTAAAACTATTTCCCCGCTTTCTTCTTTCCTTCTAGTTTTGGCTGCATTGGTTTTGGTTGTGCAAACACTTTTCAGTTTAATGTAATCAAAATTATTCATTTTGTATTTCATAATATTCTTTTTTCATAATTTTTCATAATGGTTTTTTTTTTGTTTGGTCATAAATTCCTGCCTTCTCCAAAGATCTGACAGGTAAACTATCCTTGTTCTCCTAATTTGCTTATAATATCATTCTTTATGTCTACATCATGAACCCATTTCAACCTTATCTTAATAATGAGTGCAAGATGTTGGTTTCTGCCTAGTTTCTGCCATACTATTTTTGCCAAATAGTGAGTTCCTATCCCAGAAGCTGAAGTCTTTGGATTTATCAAACAGTAGATTACTATAGTCACTGACTACTGTGTTTTGTAAAGCTAATCTGTTTCACTACTTTATTTCTTAAGCAGTGCCAAATGTTTTTGATGACTACTTCTCTACAATATAGTTTTAGGTCTGGTATGGCTACCAACCTTCTTTTGCATTTTTGACATTAATTCCCATGATATCCTTGATTTTTTGTTCTTCCACATGAATTTTGCAATTATTTTTTCTAGCTCTCTAAAATAATTTTTGGCAGTTTGATCGGTATAGCATTGAATAAGTAAATTACCTAAGGTAATTTTAATTTTAATTATGTTAACAGCCCATCCATGAGCAATTGATATTTCCCAATTGTTCAGATCTGACTTTATTTGTGTAAAAAGTATTTTGTAATTATGTTTATATAATTCCTGGGATTTGTCTTAGCAGATAGGTTCCCAAATATTTTATATAGTGTTTTTGCTGGGCTTTGTTGGCTTATATCATACAACTTTGCTAAAGTTGTTAATTGTTTCAAGTAGTTTTTAGTTGCTTCTCTAAGATTCTCTAAATATACTGTCATATCTTCAAAGAGTGATAGTTTTGCTTCTTTATTGCTTACTTTAGTTCCTTCAATTTCTTTTTTTTTTTCTTTTATTGTTAAAGCTAATATTTCTAGTACAATATTGAATAATGGTGATAATGGATTGACTCCTGAGAATGCTTTAGGCTTACCTCCATTCCAAATGAGGGCCATCTCTAGTTGTCTTGATCTGTATCTTGTTACTGGACCCAGATGGTTCTTTAGGGGAAAGTGAGTCAGGTGACTTGTATATCCCTCCCTCATTTACATCCAATTCACTTGAATATCATGGAATCACCTCTCTGATGGTTGTCTTCAATAACTAAAGACAAACAACAACCACTACATATAATGATTGCTGGTTGTTTTAGATATACAGCATCTCATCTTGTAAAAGGTAATTCTTTCCCCCCAAATGCAACATTTATCCCTATCTTATTTACTCTTGATAGATTCATACTCATATTCTAACGTGTCTAGATTTTTTTTTAATCCTAATTGATATACAACATTAGATTATTATAACTTTGTGTCATATATAGGCTTGATAGGCATACCATCCAGTAATTAAATCAGTAATTAAAAACATTATATGGCACAAAACAAAGCATAGATACCTATGACACTCCACTAGAAACCTTCTTTTAAGTTAGCATGAAATCACTAATAGCTCCTTTTTTTTCTAGCCCAACTATTCACAGTACTCATTCGTTCTTTTTCAGGGAAGATTTATAGGAAAGAAAAAAAGGAAGGAAATAATCATTTATTAAGTACCTACTATGTGCTAGCCATTGTGCTAAGTGGACTTGTTACAAATATTATCTATTTTTCTCACATTCTATCTGGAGACATTTTACAATTGGAGAATCTAAGGCAGACAGGTCACACAGCTAACAAGTATTTCAGACTGGATTTGAACTCAGGTTTTTCTGACTCCAGATACAGTGATTTATTTCTTACACCACCCACCTGCTTCTTAGAAAAGCTTAAATCATGTAATGTAGATAACATGCTTTGAACATGGATTATCAGTGAAGTCCAGAAATAAATTGTGAGTTTTCAGTGAGACCAGATAATATTTGGTGGACTCAGTAGTCCACTTCCTAATATCCCCTCATCCACTGAAATAAAACCCAAAATTTTTGACATGCCTAATCTTCTGCTTATGTGAAATATCTCAAGTCATAGAATATCCCAATATCTGAAGGATCAAAATCATAAGTCTATTGGAGGGCAATGGAGAAAGATCTTGTATTCTATAAATGTTACTGGTAACAACTTTGAGACAAGAGAAGGCATTGAAAGCATCATCACTGACATGCACCATGGAGAAGGGAGATAAACCATTCATCTAGTGGTAAGGGCACCAAGGGGTTATGATGAATAAGAGTGCTACACATGGAGTAAGGAACCTGAGTACCAATCTCACTTCAGGCACTTACTATCTGTGTGACTCAAAACAAGTCATTGAATCTCTCTCTGCCTTAGTTTCTTCATCTGTAAAATGGGAAGTCATTGAATTTCTCTCTGCCTCAGTTTCCTCATCTGTAAAATGAGGACAATAATAGCACCTAACACCCTGGGCTGTTGGGAAGATCAAAGGAGATGTGACAACAAAGTGCTTAGTACAGTGCCTGGTGGATAGTAAGTGCTATATTAATTTTAGTTATATTATTATTCTAACAAGAATGAAAGATAACAGACTCTAAACTGCATCCGTGGATATTTTTTTAAACACAGTTAAATCTTTTTTTTTTTAATTAATTAATTAATTTATTTTTAAATTTTATTTATAAATTTTTTGACAGTATAAATGCATGAGTAAATTTTTTTATAACATTATCCCTTGTATTCATTTTTCCAAATTATCCCCTTCCTCCCTCTACTCCCTCCCCTTGATGACAGGCAATCCCATACATTTTACATGTGTTCAATATAACCTAGATACAATATATGTGTGTAAATCCCATTTTCTTGTTGCACATTAATTATTAGCTTCCGAAGGTATAAGTAACCTGGGTAGATAGATAGTAGTGCTAACAATTTACATTCACTTCCCAGTGTTCCTTCTCTGGGTGTTGTTAAACACAGTTAAATCTTAATATACCCCACTGCCATTTGCACTGAAGAACAAAAATACCAAATTCAAGCAAAATTGACTAAGAAAATTGCCTCATGTCCCAGCAGAAGCAACATTCTTAATCTCCAGGCTTTCTCCTCTCTGCTAAGAGGAGGAAACAGGGACTTATTTATTCTTTGGTATCAAGGATATTCACTACATGTAGACTGAGTTTGGCTTCTCAAACCTATTAAGCAGAAACACTGAAAATAGTGACAGCACTTGATATGTTTTATTTTCAGTGAACTCACTCTGGTTTCTAGTGATCACTGCTTTCCTTCTGTGCTTGGGGGATGCTGGCAGTGAACCAGCCACAGGTACAGATGGCTGGATTTCATGGCATTGGGATTTAATGGGCCTCTTCCTTTTTCTGTGCCCAGAAATGTGATCTTATACATGGTTCTTTGTTGGGAAAGACTGACTTCTTGATAGGGGAAGTAGGCTCTTCAATTCTCACTTTCATTGACTCATCCTCTGCAGCTCAGCTTCCTGAGGACAGTTGTTATTTATGGTAAGGCTATCTTTAGCCCCGGTCTAAGGTTTTCTCAAAGGCTGAGCATGTATAAAAAGGGACTCAAGGTACAAATATAAATTAGGTATGGAAGATCTTTATTTTCACTCAGAAAAGAGAATGCTAACCATAAGGCTTCATAGTATATTACAGAATCATTAGAACAGAGTAAAGCTAATTTGTCCCTCTCAGGACAATCAATCGGGAGATTAATATTCAGGTCTCATTGGCTCATAAATAGTTTTTGTAAGGCTGCTAATTAGTGTATATTTTACCTCTACTGAGCTTAGTCCAATTAAGCACCAATCAAAATTCCCTTTCTGGTGGGCTTTCTCTCTCTGATTGCTTTTACTTCCATTGTTGCTACAATCACAATTGATTTGAAAGTCTCTGTCTTGCTTTCTTTCTTTTCTTGTCTTTGCTTTCACTGCCACTGCAGACCTACTCAAAGAGAAAAAAACTAAAAGGAGGCAAAAGCAGCCTCTGGCTCAGGCTTGTCTTGTCAATTCCCCCAACTCTTGATGATGGCAGATTGGTGAGACCTCCATGACTTTGGAATAAGAAAATCTCTATCCATCCCTTGATGACATCACATCTTCTCTGGGAGAGGTCTACCAGCCAGGAGCCCCATCTTTTATTCAGTGGAACACCCCACATCTTTTGCTGTCATGGGATTGTGGTCAGTGACTAAAGGACTATTCAGGATCTATCACATCATTTAAAAACCCCCAAAAGTCCTTTCATTGCCAGGCTATCCCATGGTTAGTAGAAGCCAGGAAATTTATTATCCCAAAGGCCTGATCCGTGAGTCACCTTTTTTTTTTTATACTCCCTGTTTTTTTATAGGGAGACATGCTCACTGAAATAGCTCTGTAACTTCATTCAGTCTTGACATATTTATATGTGTTTTTTTTTATTTTTTACTTCTTTGCTTATGTGTTTCATATTTTAAACTTTAAAGATTTTTTTTGCTCTGACATATATATGTATATATATATATATACATACATATACAAAATGGTATTAAATTAATAAGCTAGATATTCTTTGTGTGCTTTTGACAAATCAAGAAGAAATTCAGGAGTTTTTGATTACTTCTCTTTACTTCCACATATGGAAAAACTTAAAAAAAAAAATGATGAAGAAGCATTCCATTGATTGGGTCCATATGTTGTATGCAAGGCATATATATGAGGTACACAGTGACCCTTAAAGCAGCTTTGAGGGAAATTGCAAGTCACATTATGCTACAATGACATCTTTTCGGATATTAAGCTCTTTAAATGATTATTCAGTTATTTGAATGATATCATTCTGCATAAGTTCCTCTGGCTATTTTGTTTTTGTGCTGCAAATGTGTTAAAAATTTAAATCTCAGCTTGAAATTTTTATTTTTGCTGAGATCAACTTTCTGGATTTGCTCATTTCAACAATGCCTTCAGGGGTGGCACTTCTGGGAATATTGCCAGCATGAGCAGGTCAGCAGGAACTATTTCAGTGTAATTTATAAACTATAAGACAGAGAGCTGGTTGACCTACAAGGATCAACTGTGCAAGAATTAAGGATAACTACAATGATGATTATTCACAGTTTGCCTGTGTTCTTCGGGTGGGGTAGGGAATAAAACAAATCCTTCAGTGTTTTAAAAATTGAGGGGACCTATAAGCATCTAGTTTCTTTCCTTCATGCTCTGTGAAGCATTAAAAATGCCTCAGGAATCTCAAGAGACTCATTACCCTGCAGAATTTATTTAGTCTCTAAAGGGATGCTTAAGAGAGGAATATTATAAATGGTTTTCAAATCCAAAAAAGTGACATGATTGAATAGGGGTCTTGTTCATTATGGTTAATAGATGTAGCTGGGACTATAAAAATTTCTCTTTCTTGGCTTCTCCCCATTATCCTTATATAGTGGAAAGGAGCTTAATGGAGCTCAAAACATTAAGTATTAGGGCAATATGGGAACTCTTTGGAGCCTCCAGACCTATAAGGGGGGCAGACAAGAAGTGCCTACAGGATGTTCTATAAACAGTAGAAAGTATAGCTGATTGTGTAACTTACTCTGTCCCAACTTGATTTGGGAATGGAGAATAGTTTGGACAGTGAGAAGAATGACTATTGGACAATCTGTGAGACTGGAGGTTGGAGCATCCAGGAGAAACCCAGAGTGGGGGCCCTTGCTTGGCTGGTTACAGGGAGGTTCGATATCTCTGGTCAAACAAAAGGACTCTATTGAACCTCCTGTACCGTTGAGATGGACTTCTGAGAGAAGGTATATGTACTGGCACATGACTCACTGGGTAATGACTGATCAAGAGCTGTAGAAGACACAGGAGAGTGGTAATGGGTTGGCTATGGGAGGAACCACAAATGGGAACCCAGAGGAGGCTTGACCATGAGTTCCCCCTGCTGGTAATGTACTAAGCAGCTTCCCTAGGGGCGATGCCTTTGCTGGGAGTCCTTTTTAGAGCATGATTTTAAGTGACTGAAACTCTATCTGCCATTGAGGAAAGATGGCTCATAGAAAAGCATTGTTATTTTGTATGGTAGCTTGGAAAATGTGTTGACTTTGGATTCGGGAAGTGTAGGGTCAAACCCTGGTTCTGCTACTTCTTGTCCATTTCACCTTGGACAATTAAATCCAGCTTTTTTTTCTTCTTAAATTCTGGAAGGGCTATGAATACAGTCCTGGAAACAGGTGAGCGTATATTCATTTTCTGAGAACCAGCCTAGATAATTACAAAGAGCCAGGCAATCAGTAATATGGAGGCTTGGGGATGCATTCTCTCTATAGTTATGGCAATCCATGAAACACGGAATTCAAAATGGACCACAATCTTTCTGTTTCTATCACAAAAATGGTGGTAGTGGGAAAAGGAGCAGAAGACTTAAAGATCACTGAAAGCTGTTGGTATCTTTGAGTTCCTCGTAGAGTGGTCAGTGAGGGGATAAATAACCAGAGGAATGGAATCATATTTCTTTTGATAGTCTTACTATGATGCAAATCAAACACCAAATGGAAGCCCTCGGAGGGTCTTCTGGAAGAAGCAAGTAAAGGAATTTGTGACAAAAGGTTTTTCCATATGACCAAAAGTAAAACAAAAACAAAATAAAACAAAATGGCATCAAGTATATTGGGTCATCTTGTATTAAAGAGTCTAAGATAAAAATTTGTAAAAAGACTGCCATATGTATAATTGAAGTTTATGACCAATATCTGTTGCAGAGGCTGAAAGGGTACTATGTAGCCCATTACTGGCAAGTCAGATACTCCCAAACAAGTCTTGGCTACATTTTATCTTCAGGAATCTGGGAATACCCTCCAGGGATTGGGGTCATTTTTCTATTGCTACTGTTTCAAGCCCCATTCTGGTATAGTTCTTCCCAATATTATTACCTGGTTATTCTCTCTTCCATATCATTATACCATTAGCTTTATCTATCATCTATCACTTACCCAATTAACATCAATTGCTTTTAGCTATTGGGAAATACAGAATGAACTGACGTACAAATCATTCCCTTAGTACCTGGGGCACTTTTCCCTATTCCTCTCCAGTCCCTGGGGAAAGTGGGCTTAAATTTAAAGCATTTTCTACAAAGGGTTCACCACCCACCTTGCAGCATAGCTGAAGGACAATTGCACGCTCTCTCTCTCTCTCTCTCTCTCTCTCTCTCTCTCTCTGTCTGTCTGTCTGTCTGTCTCTCTCTCTCTCTCTCTCTGTCTCTCTCTCTCTGTCTCTCTCTGTCTCTCTTTTTCTCTCTGTCTCTGTCTCTGTCTCTGTCTCTCTGTCTCTGTCTCTAATAGTTTTTATTTACCAGATATATGCATGGGTAATTTTATAACATTGACAATTGCCAAACCTTTTGTTCTAATTTTTCCCCTCCTTCCCCTCCCCCCCAGATGACAGGTTGACCAATAATTGCTCTTTCTTGATTGCCTCTGATCCACTGGAGTAAGCAGTTCCCTTGGAGCATCATTCGTTTCTGGACTTGACTGCCCATAGTTCTAGCATGATTTTCTACTACTTGACTTCTGGAGGCTCATTCTTCCAACCTTTTGAAGCTCCCAAGGTCACAGCCTATTCTGTTCTATCTCCAACCCTCTTTCACCTAAACCAGAAATGCATGTGTACAAATGGGATAAGCAACTGCCCAGCCATCTATTCCTGGCTTTATATCAATCATCCAGGAAGAGAAGCTCTCTCCTCTGCAGAGACTTACAGCAGTCTTTATTTCTTTATTTGAAAGCAATCAGAAAAACAGTCTCAATTTCTACAGTTCCTTTTGAATGCATGCCCAGGAAATAATTAAAAAACCTTTCCCTTTCACTAAAACAGGAGGAAAGCAGACTGGATTGCTACAGGGAAAGAGTATGATGGTTTTAATGATCCCAATTTTTTCCTTGAAATAAGACCCATATTTTTCATATTGATATTCTTCCAGTGATTTCATAAGGCTCCTAGACATGGAATGTCACAGTCAACAGAAACTTAACATGACCAGTCACTCAAAGAACAATGGAATGTATATGGTGTGAGGGAATCTGCTGCAATATATTACAAAAAAAAAAAAAGAATTGTGAAGAAATTTCATGAAGAATTTCATTAGAGATATCATGACTGACCTGGTTACATAACCAAGGCAAAGAAGTCAAAACAACTGCCAGTCTGCATGCTTGTCTGGTATCCGATGTCAAAAGAACGATAAGAAGGTCCCTAGCTTGTTGGGTGGGCCACCTTTATATAATTAATTTCTACATTCACTGCTAAATTTTATCATTGTTTTTGATCCATGATTTTTAAAAAAATTATTCTTTTTTTAATGAATAAAAATCTATCTTTTCTCCTTCCCACCCCCCTCCACCCCACACCGGCCCTCATTGAAAATGAAAGAAAAGCAAAATCCTTATAACATGTCCTAATATAGAACCTACCCACAGAAGCAATAGGTGAGTGTCACTTGGCATGAGATCCCATGGAGCTCCCAGACAAATACCTTTTCATTGTTTGTTTTGTAAACTGGATGCTCCCAAGGAGAGTTGGTGATAACTCGTTGAAAGATAGGACACAGTAAAATTTCCACATTGTCTGGATTCGGGCAATGAACCAGAGAAGGGAGAGATCCCTCCAGTCTACCTCGGCCCTCTCGGTCATGACACTCTCTTACTTAACTGACAGATACAAGGGTTATGTTTAAAGGCACTTGGCGCGAGACCTTGGAACTCCCTGTGTTGACTTAGTCTTGACTTAGTCTCCCCAATTCGAAAAAGACTTCTTTCTTGGAAGCCTCCCCAGTAATCAGAAACACATGGTTCTCCCCATTTTCCAAGGCCATTTCCATCTCACCATCAGGTTAGGTCTGGGTGAATCTCACAATGTCACATCCTCTCTTCCCAAGCACCCAGATAGTAACACACTAGGCAAGATTATTCAAATTAACTTGGGTTGGCAATATCCAGGACAAAAGAATAGGAGAACCAAGTCTTCCATGGTCTCTGCCAAAACATAAATTGCTGAATTCTGAGGACAAAATTTGAGTCTTTGTTAACATGGTATTTAATTCTAATCATTTTCTTTTGTAGTTCCAGAATGACTGTATACCTCTCATTTCATGTAACTCAAAATAAATTGTATGAAGATGAGTTTCACTGTCTCTAATGGGAACCTTGGACATTCTGAGAGTTATAATCACAATATTAAAATTTTTAAAAATTTTATTGATGATTTTTAGTTTTCTATCACAGCTAGAAATAAGATAATAGGTATATATTAATATATTAATTATAGGTAATAATATATTAATATAATCATTGATTATATTAATATATGCCTGTTATCTTATTTCTATTAATATATTAATAAATAATAATAAGGTAATAAATAAGATACTGGGCCTGGAGCCAGGAAGACCATAGTTCAAATTTAATCCAAGATACTTACTAGCTGTGTGATTCAGGGCAGATTACTTAATCTTTGTCTTGGTTTCCTTATTTATAAAATGGGAAGGGAATGATAATAGTGCCTTTTTCTCAGGTGGAGGATCAAATGAAATATTTGTAAAGCATTTTGAAAATTTTAAAACATCATGTAATTGTCTGCTATTATTAACAACAACAATTTTACTTAGAATTGTTCCCTGCCTTAATAACAAAGAAAAACAATTAAGTATTAGGGTCGGTAGAGAGTTAAAGGATTCTGAAAACCATCTTCTTTGCTAATTGTATTATGGTATCTGCAACTTCATTTTTCTTTTTTCCCTCTTCCATTCACTACAATTTTATTGGTTTTGTGGGTACAATAATTTGGATACTGAATATTTTGCATTATTAATATATATTTGGCTTTTTTACATAAAATTAATTTTATATTAATTTAAAATCAACTTTGAAGAAGAAAAAAGCAGAATCTTGTTGAACTTAATAGTTTCTTGGAAAGTAGTGCATAAAACAATCACAAAATCTTGAATCCTGCTAATTTCACAGTTGACATTTCTTTACCTAATATAGTTAATTATTGTAGCATTTACAGGAATTTAAGTTGCTGCCCAGCATTTAAGGAAATAATTTTCCTTTGCCTTTATTACAAAACAGTCAAAAAGATGATACATTAATACCTGAAGCCCAAAACAGAAATTTAGAGCTGACTAAGTAAAATTAATTAGTCCATAGACTACAAGTCACATAAAATTACAACATTTCAAGAAATTTTTAGTGGAAAAGATTTTTTCTCCTCCTGATGTTCTTTTAGTAGTAACATGACATGCAATTTTTTTTCCTTGAACACATTTTTTAATTAAAACTTTTTATTTTCAAAACATATTCATGGATAATTTTTCAACATTGACCCTTGTAAAACTTGTTCCATATTTTCCCTCCATTTTCCCCACCTCCCCTAGATGACAAGTAAGTAATCCAATATATGCTACACATGTGCAATTCCTTTATACATATTTCTACAATTATTGTGCTGCACAAGACAAATCAGATCAAAAAGGAAAAAAAAAATGAGAAAGAAAATAAAAAGCAAGCAAGCAAGCAAACAACAACAAAAAGAGGGAAAATGCTATGTTGTGATTCACACTCAGTTCCCGAAATCATCTCTCAGGGTGTAGATGGCTCTCTTCATCACAAGACTACTGGAACTGGTCTGAATCAACTCTTTGTTGAAAGGAGCCAGGTCCATCAGAATTGATCATCATATAATCTTGTTATTGCCATGTATAATGATCTCCTGGTTCTGCTCATTTCATTCAACATCAATTCACATAAGTCTCTCCAGGCCTCTCTGAAATCATCCTGCTGGTCATTTCTTACAGAACAATAACATTCCATAACATTCATATCCCATAACTTATTCAACCATTCTCCAACTAATGAGCATCCACTCAGTTTCCAGTTTCTTGCCACTACAAAAAGGGCTGCCACAAACATTTTATGCAATCTGTTTTTAAAACTAGGTTTCATGTTTTAGTGATGCACTGCTAGAAATTTCTTACTCGAATTGTGAAGCTTAGAAAAACTATCAGAGAATTGGATCATTCTAAAGCATTTCTATTTATGCATGGTTGAAGCATCACTTTCTCCTTTTGTTTTCTTTCTCTCAGCTGAAGCATGTTGTTAAGCCTATGTCACTTTAAAAATTCTTGGGCCACCAGATGGAATCACATGTTTTTTCATTCTACTTAATGCACCATCTTGACTATATGGCTTTTGTTATAGATTGCTTATGATTTCTTTTAATGTTATATAGGTTATACTCCTTAAAAATACTTAACATTTTCCCCTCAAAAATTTATCTATGGGTGGGTGTTAAAACATAAAAGACCAAATTCCCTTCTTCTGTTTGGATCAAGCCAGGAAAGGACTCCCAGAGGGCAACAGATGAACAAAGCAAAACCTTAAGAAGGTAGCTTAATGAGAACACTTTCTGCCTCTTGCAGTGAGGGAGTGAGGCAGTGTAATGGATAGTGTAGGGCCTGGAGTTCAAATACTTCCTGAGTTAAAATCCAGTCTCAGACACTTCCTAGCTCGTTATGTGATCTTGGATAACTCATTGAACTCTATATGCTTTGGTTTTGTCATTTGTCAAATGAACTAGAGAGGAAAATGGCAAACCATTCTTGTATCTTAGCCAAGAAAACCCTGAATGGGGTCATGAAGTGTTGGACAACAAGCAGGCGGAAGTGAGAAATGGGGCTTGATGCAGGATAATGATTCCTCTGTTCTTGATATTTATCTTATGGCTTTCTTCTTTCCCTCACACTGCTTTCCCCCCAACATTTCCTGCCCCGCCCTAATACTCCCACCACACATTTTGTTCTTTCTCATTCCTTCTCAGAGAAATACTAACTAGAGATAAGATGAGGAAAATGTCATTAAGCCAGTTTGGATGCCTTGAGAAGAGCAATATCCAAAGGCTACTCCATCTAGTCAGAGGGAATGAAGGGTGCTCTTTGTGATTCATTGCCATCACCAATGTTTGTTGATTTGAACTGATGTAATTAAGTAAGGTTGAAAGAGAAGTAGAGTATTATTCAACCTGTTCTAGGCTGCCAAAATTAAGTGTGCTGATGCCTGCAATTAAAATCAGGTCCTCTAGGAAACTCCAACTAAATAGCCTAGGAACATCAGTGTCCCAGGGAGCGTCATCCAGGAACTGATAAGAGGGGTGACTGCCCTTGAATGTACAAGTGGAACAAGATATGACTAATCGTGGAAGACTTTGCAGAGCTGATTCAAAAATACAGGCTGGCAATATTCTGGGAAGAGACTGAGAGACGCCTGGAGTTTAGGGAGTGTATTTTGTCACCTTTGCATACACAATATCTTGCTCACAGAAAAACTTAAGAAAAATGGAATGAATTAATGAAGTAATGCTTGCACCAAGGAAGATGTATCTATGTATGACATAAGATTTTTGCTGCAACATAAGGCTAAACACTGCAGCACCATCTGTGTTAGACGCCAGACTGAAGCTTTATGGCTTTATAGAGTTGGTGCTTCATAATTTCCTAGGTGGTCTACTCACATACATAAGAGATATCTATCTAGTTTCTTGACCACTTAAATGTAATCCCGAAGTTATAAAAGGTAGTAACTTTTGTAAGTTATTAAACTTAGGGACAAAAGTTTACTTAAAATACTAAAAAAAGGTACTAAAATGTGCTTTCTGTGTGCATATGTGTATCTATTACACAAATATTCATATGTTTATAAAGAGGGATAAGATTTTTTTTTCATGAAGAAGTTATGTCAAAATCAATCTAGGAAGCAGAATGATTACACTTGGTGAAATAAAACTGCAGCCAAAAGTCAAAGGATGTGCACCGTGAAAAAATAGTTGGACTTTTTTTGGTCATTCCCTGCCTACATATATACATAATAATCAGTAATTTCTTTGAATGCGGATGGCAGTAGATTTATTATTCTAGTTATTATTGGTAGCTCAATAAACCACACACATTAATGAATTTATAACTCTGATTTTAGACTTGGAACATTTCCACTCTTTCAGGAAAAGTCTTTTATTTGAAGACCCTGAATTTGATTAAACAATATTCTTTGGTTCCCAGACATTCTTTGTTTAAGCCTGCCTTTTTTAAACCTAATTCTTTTCTTGGATGGAGGTGCTTTTCTAATGTGGTGTCAGGCTCTTCAAGTTGTCATCTATTAAGGTAAACTTCCTGTCACACAGGGTTCTGGAGCAAGTTGCCAAGTACTTATAACCCACACTAGTTAGCTTATTATTAGGATGGTCATCTCTGTATGATGACCACTGGACCTTTATTTTCAACTCAAATGATTTTATAGCTTCAGAGAAGTAGGTTTGTATGGAAGTGGGTCCCCAACATCTTACTCTTGTCATTTGGAATATTTTTTACTCTGATTTGAAATGTCATTAAATTTTTCATTGGAAGGGCATGTTGATTCTGGATACCTACAATAACTGATCTTGATAAGCTTGAGGATACTTTTGGTTGTCTGAATAAAATCCATCTAGCATGTCACAGATCTTGGAGGACAAAAACTGGGGGCAGCCAGATGGCACAGTGGATAGAGTAATGGCCCTGAAGTCGGGAGGCCTTGAGTTCAAATTCAGCTTCGGAGATTTAATATTTCTTAGCTGTGTGACCCTGGGCAAGTCACTTAATGCCAATTGCCTCAAGGAAAAAGATAAAAAGACAAAAACTGAAAATCTGGTTTAAAAAATCATTTATTTATTCAACTAATATTTGAATAATTATTATCGCAAGATTAGAAATCAGCTCAGAGCTAGATTAGATCCTTGAATGATTGCACCATTTTCAGGATTGTTATGATCTAACACTTAATTCTGGAATCGCATACATTCTCAAGCACTCATGATTCACAACCTGGTCCCTTTGCCCCCCTGGGGCTTTCGGGGGGACTTGTGGCAAACTGTCTTAGGGTTACCTCTGGAACAAGTTTTGGAGTCTGAGGACCCGGGTCAGAAGCCAGGCTATTCCCGTCTGTAAGTAATAGAGTATTGGGCCCAGCTTCCTGGGGTTGACCAATTACCTTTAAAGTCATTTCCAGCTCAACATCCACAATTCTAGAATTCCCCTATGCAAGCAGCCTCCCGCCAAATATGGAAGGACTTGTATTTTGGTGGTGGATCCTAGAGACCCAGCAAGGGAGTGAAGTCTGAGACTGAGGGAATCGGAGGGCCATCACTTGGGAGTTGGGGTGGGGAGAGAGGCCAACTTCTGAAAAGGAAAGAGGATTCCAAATCCCTACAACAGTGACCAGCCACTGAAGGGAGCCCTTTTCCCATCTCTCTGCCCCTCTCTCAAGGCCGCCTTCTGCCTCGGAGATGGGCCTTCTTGCCCAGCCAGAGGTTTGGCCCGTCTGAGGATGTGGCAAAAGTGTGTCACTGGGTGAGGGAAAAGGCAGAGCGGCATGAAAAAGCACCACAAGGGCAGGCAGAGATTCCAGGGGTCCGGACCCAGGAAAAAGGAGTGATTGGGGAGGTGTTAGGAAGGGGCAGAAGGAAAAACAACTGGGACTGGGGCTAATGGAAGAGGAGGAAGAGGAGGGGGGAAAGGGAAGGAAGAGGGGAGTGCGGAAGAGGACAGGTCAGAGACAGAAATGGGAAGGCCCTGAAGTCCAGTCTTCCTGTTAGGGGTGAGGAAAACGAGTCCCGAGGAGGTTCAATGACTGCCAAGGGGGGATGGTCATCAGGTAAGAAACAACTGCCAGAGATGGCCCTCAGCTCGAAGCCGCCCCAGGCTTTAGCCACCAGACTATCCATACAAGAAGGCTGGAAAAGCTGGAGTCTAAGGGACGGGCAAAGGAAGTTGGGAGGACGTGTCCGGGGAGAAGTGGGACTGGAGAGAAGAGCAAGGAGACGGAGGAGGGGAGGAGAGGTAGGAAAAGGGGGAAGGAGAGGGGAGAAGGAAGGGGATTGAGGAGGGGAAAGGGGAGGGAGAGAGGAGAAAGTAGGGAGGGGGCGGGGGGGGAAGGAGATGGGGAAGGAAAGGAGGAGGGGGAGGCAGAGGGGAAAGGAAAGAGAAAAAAGTAGGGAGAAGATGAGAAAGGGAAGGAGAGAAGGATGGGGAGAAGGATGGAGGAAGGGAGAGAGAAGAGGGAGGGGAGGGGAAGGAGGGAGAAGGGGGAGGGGAGGGGAAGGAGGGAGAAGGGGGAGGGGAGAGGAGAAGCAGAGGATGGGGAAGGGAGAGGAGGGAGGAGGGAGGGGGACAGAGAGGGTGAGGAGAGGTGGGAGGGGGAGCCAGGCAGAGGAAGGAGGGGGCGGGGAGGGGAGGCGGCCGCCGCTGGAGAAGGGAGGGTGGGGGTGTGCGCGCGCTGGTCACGTGCCGCGCTGCCGGCCCGCCCTCCCCCTCCTTCCCCTCCCTCCCCTCGGTGCCCGCTCCCTCCCCTCCCCGCGCTCGGCCCCCTCGGCTCCCTGCGCTCGGCTCCTCGGCCGCCGGCGCCCGCTCTCCTCTCTCTCCCGTCCCCTCCGGTCCCCTCCGCGCTGCGCAGCTTTGCAGGAAGCCTCCTCCGCCGCCGCCTCCTCCTCGGCCGCCGCCGCCGCCGCCTTTGTTGCCCGGTCCCCGGCGCGGGCGGGCGGGCGGTCCCCGGAGCGCCCTCCCTGCCCGTCGGTCTGGGTCCCGGGGCGCCCGCCCGGCCCATGAAGGGCGCCCGCAGCCGCCGGCGCCGCCGCCTCCTCCTGCTCGGGCCCGGGGGGACGCAGGACTGAAGCGCCCGGGGCGGGCCGCGAGGGCACCATGGAGGTGAATGCGGGTAAGAGCCGCGGTCGGGGGCGCGGGGTCCCCCCCCTTTCTCCTTTCCCCCTCTTTTCCCCTCCCCCAGCGGCCCGGCCCGGCTCGGCCCCCCCTCACATGGACCGGCCGCGCGAGCCACGTGCGCGCTGTGTTTACGTTCGGCGGCGCGCGGCCGCGGGTTGGCCCGGGGAGCCCGTGACGCGGCATTACATAATGGGGGCCCTGGCGGCGGCGGCGGGCGGGGACACGTGAGGCCGCCGGGCTCCCTGACCCACATTCCCCGGGGCCGCAGGGACACGTGGGGGCGGGGCCGCAGCCCGAGAGGGGGCGGGGCGAGGGCGGCCCCGCCTCTTTGGAACGCTCCGGGAATGACGCGGCCCCCGGGACCCCCTCCCCGCGGGCTGGCTGGCCCACTGCGGAGACTGCGCGAGGGGGCGGGCGGAGCGCGGGCCGGGCCCGGGGCGAGTGCGGGAGTGTGCGTGGGTGAGACCGCAGTGCGCCGGCCGCTGCCGCCGCCCGGTCCCGCCTCGGGGGGCGCTCTCGGGGTGCAGGCCCCCCCCCCCCGACCGCGGAGAGAGGGAGCGAGTTTGCTCCTCAGGCGACGTGCGAGCCCACGGCCTGGCATCGCCACTGCGTGCCTCAGTTTCCCCACCTGTAAAATGAGGGTTTGGTCCCTTGCAGCCCCACCGCTAGTGTTCCGAGGGCTCGCCCGCACAGGCTTCCTTCCCCCTGCGAGCTCGCGGCCCCGGGCCCTTGTGTCCCCCCGTGGGGAGGGCTCTGCGGGGTAACCGCAGCGGCGGCTTGGGGCTGTCCACGGGAAGCAGAGTCAGGGCGTTCGGGTGCCCGCGGCCCAGAACCCGAGTGACCGAAAGGAACAGATCCCTTTCCTGGGAAGAGAAAGAGCTTTTTCTTAGGGAAGAGCCAGCGGCCCCTCCCGCGCAGGGCAGTGAGGGGATTGGGGAACTGAAATGGGGTCATGCGGAGAGAAGGGCCTCTTACTGTTCTCATGCGGAAAAGTCGCCCGGGGCAGGCGTGGACCCGGGCCTCCCGGTGCCTGCTCCAGACGGAGGGGGCGCTGGTGCCGGGAGCCTGGGGCTGAGGATCGCGCCTCAGGGCCGCCCCGCCAGGGGGCTTTGCCGCAGGCGCCCTTTCCCTGTCCCGAAGTCAGTCAATCAGCATTTGCAGGCACCGAGATTCAGGCCCCGGCCCGGGCAGTGCCCACACAAGCGGGCTTACAGAGTAATTAATAGAGGGGGCAGGCCCTGGAATTAAGGGGCGTTGGGAAACGCGTTCTGTTAAGTGCGGGCCCTAGTTGGGACTTCCAGGAAGCGGGGGTGGGGGAGTGGGGGTCTGCAGCTGGAGCCAGAGGAGTGAGTGTCCAGGCTCGGGGAGCTGTCGGAGGAGAGCCCGGAGCCCAAAGGTTGGGTGCGGGGGAGGTCTTGTTCTGGGGACCTGCGGGGTGGGGGAGGGGGACGGGAAGCGTCAGGGTGGCTGAATGGAAGATGGATTGCCGTGGGGAGAGCCCGAAGCAGCCCCAGAGCCTCCCATCAGCTGTAGTCCCGAGTGAAGTGATGGAGGGGTGGGCAGTGTCAGAGGAGAGAATATGGGGGAGTGCGTTAGATTGCAGAGGTCTGAGGACTGCTGAGGACTGGGGCAGCCACCATCCTAGAGATGAAGATACATCCCCGGGAGCATTGGGGTGGAGGTAGAGGAGGAGAGATTCCGGGAGTCCCTGTGCGACTTCTGTGCTGGGTGGGTGGGGCCGAGTGGGAACCCGCAGAACTGCCCTTAGGACTCATCTCGGATCCTTGCTCAGTGTTTGCCCACTGGACCAGCAGCAATAAAAATGAATTGGTGCACTCCTGTTTTCTTATCTCAAGCATGTCAGCCTTAAAAAATCCGCTTCTTTTTATTCCTTGTCAGCAGCTTATTATTTGAGTGAGTCACCTATCATGCCTCGTTTCTGATCTTTCTTTGAAGGTGATTTTGTGCTCACCCGGGAGGTCCCGTTGAACACACGGTTGATCTGGGAATAGTGCCCATGTGTATGTATACTAGTCATTCCTGGTCTGGGTGAATCGAATTTAATTTTAAAAGATTTAGTGTGGGTTCTTTCTCGGGCCTCCTCATTCTCTTCTGGAAGAAAGGGATAGAAACTAGCCCAGATCAGTGACTCATTGGTGCAGGGAACTCCTTGGCAGGGAACTCCCTCTCCCAGGGCAGCGCAGCGCCTTCTCTAATTGAAGAATGAGAGCTGCCCAACACTGAAGGTTTGGGATTGTTCTGGTTTGGAGGCCAGCTTGCTCTCCACTAGACCAGGCAGCTTTTCAATAGTATTTTAGCTTTCCAATTGTATGTAAAAATAGTTTTCAACTCTAATAGTCCCTTACTTTCATATTCCCTAATTGATTGGGGAATTTACCGTTCCTTGCCACTACAAAAAAAAAAAAAATTGTGATAAACGTTTATTTTTCTATATGTGGCTACTTTCCCCTTTTTTATGATCCCTGTGGTATACATACAGGCCTAGTGTGAGAGGTAATTACAATTTGATTGCTCTTTGGCCAGAGTTCCAAATTGCTCTCCAGAATGGCTGGATCAGTTCACAACTCCACCACCAATCAGGCAGCCTTCTTAAAGAAGGTATTTATGATCCTTGTGTGTGAGGTTTCTGTAAAGTTTACAACCTTTGACCTCTCAGGTTGGCTCCTCTTGAACCTTGTTTCCTAACTTTTTTTGGATGGTCTTCCATTGATGTTACAGAATGTTGATTTAATTTGGAAGGCGGCTCTTTAACATTCCTCTGCTGTCTCATCTTATGTAGCAGATACTGATTGATGAAGAGGGAGAGAGCAGGGAGTCTATCCAAATGGAAGAATGTCTACTGTCCAGATGTTCAGTTTGGATGAACTATTTGTGGAGTTTTGTCTTAGACAGATGCTATGGAGGACTCATGAACTGAGTCCAGACTAAGTGGAGGAAAGCAGTCTTGATGGCCTTTAGAAAATTTGTGATGCTTTTATATTTTTGGAACATGCTTTGGTAATTTTTTTCTTTTGTTACATCATTGTCACTTCCTATTGACAGCCCTCTCCATACTCACAAATTGAATGAATAAGTACATTCTACCAAAACAACCTGTGTTGGTCATGTCTGAAAATGTTGGTCACCTCTGTCAGGAAGTGGGCTTCGTGATTAACTCTCTGAAATTATTATATTGGTCACTGTCCCCCGTTCTGCAGTCTTGTTGTCTTCTGCCTTCTTGTGTTTAGTGTGTAAACTTTTGTCCTGGTTCTGCTTCCTTCCTTCATCAATATATGAGGCTTCCCAAGTTTCTCTGAATTCTTCCTCTTTGATTTTTTTGTAGATCATATCCCTAACATAGGTAATATTCATATATCACAGTTCAGTCATTTTCCAATTAACAGACATTCTTTTTCTCTATAATCCTTTACCATTACAAAAAAGCTGTTATAGATACATATATATGTGTATTTATATATATATATATTTTTTTAAAAGTCCACATATATCTATATACATATATGGACTTTTGTCCTTAATCAACAGATCAAAGGGCACGTAAAGAATTTTTAAAGTATCATTCCACATATTTTCTTTGTCTAGACCAAGTCACAGTTTCACTCACATGGCCCTAGGATGCCTATTTTTCAAAGTTTTTAGGATATTTTCTGTTTTAGTTTTTTGGTCAGCTTTATCAATGATAAGTGTAAAGTGAAACTTCTTAATATAATGCCATTGCTCATGTAATGCTTTTGATGGTTGTGAACATTCTTTCATATGGTAGTTGATAGCTTGCATTTTTTTCTTTTGATGACAAGAGTTTTCATAATCTCTATGGATATATCTGAGGGATAGCTCTTGTTCTTTCATATCAGTTTGTATCAGTTCCCTGATTTTTGTCAAGGATATTTAAAAATACATTTTACATGTCAAATCTTGATGAGATGTTTGCTGAAAATATTTCCTCCACTAACTGTCTTCTAATTACAGGTATATTGATTTTGTTCAATCTTTCAATTTTATGTAATTGAAATTTTCAATTTTGTTATCTCTGATTAGGTCTACCTCTTGCTTACTTAAGATTTTTTTCTCCTATTCAAAGTGATCAAGGTATCTCCTTCCAGTCTCTCTCTCTCTGCTGTAACTTTTTATAGTTAAGATTATATAGCTCATTACAGCATATGGTATAAGATATTGAATTAAACATAACTTCTGGAAAAATACTTTTTGTTTTTTCTCTGTTATTTTTTGTTATGAGTCCTTACTCTATTAGTTTGAATTTATGGAATTATTAAATATTTGATTATACTCTTCAAAGGTTTCATGTTACTTTTCCTTTATAATACAAATGACTAAAAGTTAGGGAGCATGTTTTTTAATTAGTGCTGCTAATTCAGGAGAAAGCCCTAAATCCTGGAGCATATTCATACTATATATTTGTTGGCCAATTTGAAATTTTCCACAGATTTTCATCTATTTTCTGTTTATATATAAAAATTTCTGGCACCAAGGCTGAATAGTAATGAAGTTGGTAATTGTAAATAGAATTGCTTTCATCTAACATTTCAAAAAGATGGGTCTGGGACTGCTTGCATGGACCATGTCTGACAAAAAAAAAATGGAAGCACACAAAACTTGGGCAGAAATTTACAGTTCTTGCTGTAGTGTGTCACAGTAGCTTTCTACTTGCTACATTTTAATGATTTCATTAATATGAGGAATTCATTGTCTTGAAGGACAGAACCTGATTTTCTGCCTGCTACTTCTTATTCTGTCTCTTTCTCATCTGCTTGATTGAGCAATTGATCACAGATAACCAAAGGTTTCCTCATCCTTAAGTCTATCTCATTGTTTCTATAATATTTCTTTCTTTAATGTTTCAGTCATACTCATTGTACCCCATTTAAAAAAAAAATGCTGCTGCGCAGTGGCAAATATAATCTGTAACAAAAATTCTCTTTCAGATTATTCTTTCTCTTGTCTTTTTTTTTTTTTTTTTAAATTTTTTCCTGAGGCTGGGGTTAAGTGACTTGCCCAGGGTCACACAGCTAGGAAGTGTTAAGTGTCTGAGCCAGATTTGAACTTGGGTCCTCCTGAATTCAAGGCTGGTGCTCTACCCACTGCGCCACCTAGCAGCCCCCCTTTCTCTTGTCTTGGCATGTACTCTAGAATTTGGGGCTTTCTACCAAATTAGCAGCACTAATTAAAAACATGCTCCTTAACCTTAGTCATTCATGCTATAAAGAAAAAAATAGCATTGTACTTAATATGGTTGAAGATTTGCTTTTATGATTTTGCTTTCCTTAACTTTTAAAGTAAATAATAATAGTTGTTGTTGTTGTAGTTTGTCTTTTGTTCTTGAAGAGGACCAGGATATCAGGGAGGTGATGCTGTGACATGCAAGAAAATTGCACGTAAGTGAGGGCTGTGCAAGCTCACCTGCCTCACTTACCCCTCCAGAACCATCTGGGTCGAGTGGCAAGAAATATAGTTCAGGATGACTAGAGATGGCCCCGGATGAAATGGGAGACCTTGGCCTTTTCAAGCTCAGGTCTTCAACAGGTCTCAATTTGATTGAGGCTGCACCCATTCAGTGACTAAGGCAAGGTTGCAATTGAGACAAAGAATGGCCTCTTTGACCTAATCAAATGTCTGTGTGTCTGTCTCTCCCTTCTCCCCTCCTCCCTCAATAAATAAATCTAGGAATAGCCTCAGGATTTTTGGTCAAAACAGAAATGATTGCTATTTACAACCGATTTGAGTCAATCAGGACATAATAATGACTGGTGCTAATTATTTGAATGAGAGAAAGAGAGTGCACATGAATAAGAATTGAATATTTTCTTTTGTCCTTAAGGTAGAAGGAAAAACTTTCTAGATTTGAAGGTTGAATTTTTTTTGGGTGAATAACAGCTAACTGATGTCTTTACTTCTAGCCCTCTGGGAACTCTGCCCTGACCTTTCTGAACCTTAGTTTCCTCAATTGCAAAATGTCTTCCTCTAAGTCTAGGATGTGGTTTTATTTACTATCTTCCTGAAAGTTGGTAGTAAGTCAGGCCTGGCCCCCAGTGGCTGAGTGTGTTTCAGGTAGAAATAGACTGGCCAATAAGGCATTGCCTGGCCTCCTTTTTTCCTATAGAGATGTAAAGGTGGCACATCCTTTTTTATTTTTATTTTTTTTTAAATTCCAGTGGTATTTTACTTACATAGTTTTCAGTGTTCATTTTTGTAAGATTGTGTAAGATTTTAGTTCCAAATTTTTTTCTCCTCTTTCTTATCTCTCCCCCCCCCCAAGACAGCAAGCAGTCTCATATAAGTTATACGTGTACAATAATTTTAAACATGTTTTTATGTTAGTCATGTTGTAATAGAAAAATCAGAAGAAAAAGGAAAAACCATGAGGATAAAAAGATGAAAATAGTATGCTTCAATCTACATTCAGTCTCCATAGCTCTCTCTCTGGGTGTGATTGATACTTTCCATACCAAGTCTATTAGAATTTCCTTGAATCATCAGATTATTGACAAGAGCCAAGTCCATCACATTTGATCATCGTTTAATCTTCTTGTTCCTGTGTACAAGGATCTCTTGGTTCTGCTCATGTAAGTCCAGGTCTCTCTGAAATCATCCTGCTGATCGTTTCTTAGAGAGCAATAATATTTCATAATATCCATATACCATAGCTTATTCAGCCATTCCCTAACTGAGGGGCATCCTCTTGGGTTCCAGCTCCTTGAAGGGTGGCTCATCTAGGGCAGAAGTAGTTGAGTTTTTCCTTTTCATTCCAGTTCATTAAATATAGAAGGTACCTGACCAGGGAAACCAAAATGCCTTTTTTTCTTTAGAGCTTAGTTTAACAGGGGGATAAGATATAGACAACAGTAGCTCCAGGTAGCATGTGAACAATGCTAAGAGATAGTAGAAGGGAAAGGTCATTGAGCTGGAAGATCCAAAGAGACTTTGTGGAGGGAGTGATACCTGCTTCTGCAGTGTTAATGTTTTAATGTTCTCTTTTGGAAATTACTTGATATGTTCTTGTCTTTGTGTGTGTCATGTCCCTAGAGATATTAGACTGAGTGGGTGCTTAATAGACATTTCTTGAATTGGAAAGGGTGGATAGTCAGCTGTGTCCACTGGCTTACCCTGCTTAGGAGGACATACATTATTCTGTTTGGTTAATTAAGAGGTCATTGGTGACGCAGAGTATCTTAAGTAGAATGATAAAGATCAAAGCTAAATTTCAGGGGAGTTTTCAGTTTTCAGTTAGGATACTTCAGAAAATTTCTAGGCAAAGGGAAAAAATTGGTTGATAGAAATTGAAAGTGAGAGAGGATGGGATTGAAATAGTAAGTTAAGAGGGCCAGGACTCTGGTAGCTTTGGTAAGAAGGACCATCTCCTCTAGTGAGAGCAGAAGAAATGAGGAGGAGAATCTTGAATGTTATTTCTCCTCCAGCTTCCTCATTTTAGACTTCGCAGTGCAAAGAACAGAGCCAGAGCTGGGACTCAGACCCTTCTGACTCCTCATTTCACTCCCTGGGTTGAGAAGTAGGGGGGAAGACACTTGGGCTGCTTTGTTTTCAGAAGAACTGACCTTTTCAGTAAGGCTTTCTTTGTGTAAAACACATGACTGGCTGTCATTCTCCTAGGCTGTTCTTGCCATCTCAGAATTGAATGTCTGAACCATTTTTGGCCGATCACTCTCTCCTTGCTTTGTTGTGTAGGAAAGGGAAGAAGTCTACCCAGGAAACAGCTCTGCACAAGCAGGTGTTGGAAGAGATGACCTTCCTGGTAGTTTTCTGCTCTGCTCTTGAAGAGAGAAAGATTTGATTGCAGGACTCTTGCCAAGGCAGTATGCCTTATTTATGGGTGAAGAAATCTTGTATCTCCCGTAGTCCTTTATAATACAGCTGTTGACTGAATGATTGACTAATTACTCAATCCCAGAAATAATTGTTAATCGATTTTGCAGAATAATTTTGTAATTACATACAGTATTAATTTTTAAAAATAATTTTTTAGTGTTTTGTTTTTTAAACATTAACATACTTTCTCCAAGTACCTCTCCTCCCTTTCCCTTCAGAGAGCCATCCCATATAAAAACAAGTACTTTTTAAAAGACAAAAAAGGAAGAAAAGGAAAAAAATCAGCCTCATTGATTAATACATCCAAAAAAATCTGTGTAATGTACAACTCTTATGAACTCCTACCTCTAACTAAGTAATGGGCATGGAAGTGTTTTCTCATAGGTCTGTTTTTATATGCCTATTATTTGTAATTTTGCAGCATTTCACTTTTGCTTTTTTGTTGCTTCTTTCCATTTACATTGTTATCAACATTGTGTATGTTGTTTTGTACATAGTATTTCTAATGATAAATCCGTACTAGAAATAATTGCTTTTGAGAGGATGTTGATTGACTTTACTGGAGGAATTAGGAAAGTCCCATTAAAAAGAAAAGAATTATGAATTGTCTTTTCTCTGTCTTCCAAAGATATAGAGGACTGTCAGGAATGGGATTAGAATCCAGAATGTATGGATTATACTCTAAAAAAGGCAAATGCCTGGGAGACTGTTAAAAATAATTATTGAGGAATAAAGGAAATTGTAATTAAGTGGGTGAGTTGGCGGTGGAGCCGATTTAAAAAAAATAGCTTATTATTTTTATTTTTTTTTTAGTAACAAGTTTTTTTTTTTTTTTCCAATTTGTCACTTCAATTGCTTCCCTAACCCCAAACTGATTAAATTTTTAAAAACCCAAAAAAACAAACCTTAAAAATACATGGTTACATAGTCTAGTAAAACAAATCCTCATGTAACTCTTGTCTGAAAAACATTGTATGTCTCTTTAGGCATTTTACATAATGTTAATACAGAATAAATGACTCTAAATCTTATTTTTGCTTTGTATCATTTTATAAAGATCTTCCCAGGTTTTTTTCTGAAATGAAAATAACCTGTAGAGAACTAAGCCTGAGATTCAATTGAGCCATATCACTCTTAAGCATTTTTGAATGAAATATGAAGAATGGGCAGCCCCCAAATGGAAGGAATATAGAAGCCTTGTTATATAACTAATCTAACAGTGTTGCCGAGAGAACCATTTTAATTCTTGCAGTATAGTGCCCATTGTACTCTGAGAGGAAGTGGAGTGGTACTCGGGGATTTTGAAAGAGCACATGAACCTGGCCAAAGGTGTATAGGAGGATTCACAACTTTAAAAGTATTAAAGGATGGATTCTTAAGATGTTTCCAAAATTGAACTAATGGAAGAAGATTATGGCGGAAGCTTTTGCCAAAAAAAGCGATGGCGAAGTTGTAAGAAGCTCCCAACTCATTTGCTTTTTCTTCTCACTAGCAGTTTATTTATATAGTCAAATACTTTAAAAAAAAGCATTTGACTATGTAAACAAAATTCAACCAAGAAAACTGCTGTAACTCCCACCTTCATATTAAAGTTATACAAGATAAGAAAAATCTCATCGTATATTGTTGATCTGTCAAATTGAGATTTTGAACAGGAAAACAGGTTTGTCTTATTGTTTGGGGGTATTTTGGAAGGTCACAAAATCAAAAGAAAAACATCTCTGTTGATCTTGAGGTTTTCCAAATTTGCCTGTGTCTGGGAGTCCAGAAACACTGCATAGATTTCCTCAGTGAAAGATGTGCACAATGTGACATTGCAAATGGAAATGAAGTAAATGAAAAACTCACATCCAGACTATCATAGGCATATATCACTAACACACACACACACACACACACACACACACACACACACACACACACACACACACACAATGTATGTACTTGGTGCTTTTACTAACTACTTAGGACTTTAATAGTCACATTCAGCTCTAGGAGTTCCTACACTAGGAGGTTATATATTGATGAAATTATAGCTATTTTATATGTTTATGTTTATAATCAGACATATAGAATGACTGACATGACATGGGCTGGTCATGGTTCCAGAGTGGACAGTAGGTAGCCAGTTCATGATACTCTGGTAACCCAGAAATGTTAATTTAAAAAGAGAGACACAGGCACACATATACCCTTCAGTGCGTTGAAGAGATCTTTGAAAGATTTATGAAAAGACATGGAAAAGAATTGTGTAGGATACAAAAAAAAAAAAAAAAGATGTTTTTATTAGTATCAGTGGAGGAAGTACTTACATTAATAAAATGAAGACATCAGTATCATTAGTAGTGGCAGATAGTTCATGGGGCAATTTTATAGCAGAATGGTTAAAGAAACTGGAGAGCTTGAGATTTTCCTATCTCAGAAATTGAGTAAATTAAGTTGTATTCTGAATTGCCATCTTAATCTCCTCTTTTAAAAAAAATGAATAAGGATAGCATGAAATTAGCTAATAGTTTCTGGCACAAAAGTATACATGTTCCCAAGTGAATGGAGACTTTCTTGAAATAAATTTATTCAGTTTTTCAGTCAAGTCTGAATCTTCATGACCCCCTTTGAAGATTTTCTTGACAAAGATCTTAGAGTGGTTTACCAGTTCCTTTTCCAGTTCTTTATAGATGAGAAAATCGAGGCAAACAAGGTTAAGTGACTTGCATAGGGACATATAGCTAGTAAATGTCTGAAGCAGCCTTTGAACTTATGTTCTCCAGACACCCAGCACTCAATACATTATACCACTGGCTGCACAAAATTAATAGTAATCTGTCATATTTTCATATTTTGTTTGTTATAGAAAGCGAATTTAAGTGTAGAAACTTCTTGTGTGTATTCCTTTATATAGGAATTTGACCAAATTCATTAGATAAAAATGACCATTGCCATTCTTTTGTCTGATGCTTAGTTGAATTTCTAACTTGTACTGTGTCATTACTTATTTTGATTTTCCTTTTCTTCTGAAGTGAAGGACTTGAGTTACACTATCTTTTCTATTATTTTAGCATGTTTATCCCTGTAGGCATTCCCAAAGTGACTGACATCCACTTTAAAACAGCTGCATTGATTAAAAATGATTTGTGATCTGATGAAACTCATTTACCTAGATAAATTTTGAGGTTGCTTTGTCTTTTCTGTCAAATTCAAAAGAAACTAGCACATATTGACTTAATTTTAAAATGCAGTATTATCGTGTTTATTGTTTTTTATTTATTAAATATTTCCTAATTGTATTTTAATTTGGTTCCCATAATTTTTAGAAATATTCTGGGTCACATCTATTGGCTGGGTGTGACCAAAGGCAACCAAACTGTGCTAGGTTTGCATCACCATCTAGTGGCCAATGTGGAGCACTGTATAGCCTAACTTTGTTTTTCTATAACTTTTGTTTGCCTTAAGCCATCAAAAGGTATCATTTTCTTGTTGGAAAAGTGACAATACCTATTATAAAGGAAAAACCTGTCCTAAATCAGTGTTTTGTTTAATTACTAGAGTTGCAATCATATTTCTTTCTATTATTTGTTATTTTAAATACATTATAGACGACAGATTCTTGTCCTCTAGGCTAAGAAACCAAATATTTTTTTTCAGAGAAGCAGGATGACTTAAAGGGATAGAAGTTGGGAGTCAGAATTGAGAGTCAGAAAGAGCTTAGTTCACATCTTGCTCCTGATCTGACATATCCTAGTGGTGTGACTATGGACACTTGAAGTTCCTTGAACCTTACCTATCTATAAAAATAAGGATAATCTATCACAGAGATCTCTATGAAGTTCAAGTGAGATGTTCTAGGCAAGATTTACATTTCATTTATTGTTATTTTTTCACTAGACTTGTGACTAATGAAGATTAGCAGCTGTTCTGTAATTCATGGTTTTAGAAAACAAGGTATATCAGAGGTAAGCCTTAAACCTAGATGTTTTCAGACTCAGTTATCTTGGGTAATGTTTGTCAAATGCTATTTCTTCCTTCCCTTCTTATTCTATGCTGATTTATTAATAAGAGATTGTCTATATTTTGTCATTCTTTCCTATTTAAAGAGTAATAATATCTTACACTGAAGAGCAGCTACAGTTTTATAGTAAGATAAAGGGAAAAAAGCATTTATATGTGTCAGGCACTGTGCTAAGTGCTTTTTACTGTTATCTCATTTGATAAAGTATTAAAACAAGGGGTTTCATCTATTCCTCAGGAAAGTATTCATATATCCACCCATTAAATAATTATGGAGCAGGTAGTATGTGAGAGCAAACAGCAGAAACAAAACACCCACTACCATTTATTTTAAGAAAGGTGTTAGTTACTTTGTTGTCAAAGATCAGTGTATCTCTGCATTTCTTATCTTGGAACTTTTAAAGTTAACTATTATTATTTGATTTATTATATCAGCTGAGTGACTGGGAGGGTTGAGCCGCCATATTGGAAAAGGACTTCTCTCCCTGGTATTTGCTGTCTGTGAGTAAGAAGGAAGGGGCTGAAAATAGCTGATAAATGCAGACAGGCTGTCCTTTATGGGATCTCTCTGCAGCCAGTCATTGGAGTAGCAGGTTTCTGCTGCATTTCTGCCAATTAAATTTCTGCTCTCTGAGAGACAAGTCATTTCAATTCTAAGATCTGACCTCTCAGAGTGGTGGTGAGGCTCCTGTGAGATGATGTATGTAAATAGTTTTGCATGTCTTAACATAGACTAGAAATGTCAGCTGTTACAGTTCTGACTGATCCTTGTCCCTGTGGTCTCTGTGGTGTGTTTGCTGCCTGGTTCTAGACAGCCATAGAGCCAGTGCTGTTGGGGTTGAGCAGCATTGTGTAATCCGTTGGGGTTGATCACTGGGCCGTTTTCCAGGATCATTTTATGTTAATGGTGTCTTACAGTCAGATAAGATGAAACAGTTCCAGAAACTAGAGGTGCTGTCAGGGGGATGTTCCAGGTCTGGGAGCTACATTGAAGTTTAGATACTCTTCTGATTAGCAACAGGGGAAAAAAAAAAAAAAAAAAAAAAAAAAAAACTAATAAAATCCTCTGAGAAGAATTACACAGTATTCTTAATGATGGTTTTCATGCTTTTCAATGAATAGTCTACCTTCTTGCTCAGTTTTGGCCAATGGCACACGTTTGTGGAGTAGATTTTGGATGACTGGTCCATGTGGGGAGATGAAAGCCACATTCTTAAGGATCATATGTCAGGCATAGAGAGCACCAAGCAATCTTCCCATTTACTACAAGAAGTAAGGAAGGCTTTGCCTAGGGTGAGAGCTATTGCTAACTTTTCTTGGTGCCCCCTTCTTATCATCCAGCACGAGGTTCTTCCTGCTGTTCCACTCACTCACCTATCTGATGGTTAGATTCAAGGCATGGTTTCTCCCTGTGCTTTCCTTCCTTTTCTCTCCCTCTCCCCACAGTGGTCCCAGCTCTAGTTCTCTCCTGGATAGTTTTGGCTATGAGATTTAAAAATGTGTCAGATAGATTGAGAAATGTTATAACCTGAAGGAACTCAAATCTACCTGAAACCTACCTCATCAGTTATCATATTAAATTTTCCAGATTAAAAAAAAACCCCAAAACTTCCAAATCAGAGCCTGTGTGTCTGCAGGTCCATTGGCTCTGAGCAGTTACTGCCACATTTGATAACAGCTCCCTTTTGCCTGTGCAGTTACTGGGGCCTGGGAGCATCTCTGTTCATTGAATAAGACAGCCAGCCAGCTGGGGAAAGGTCCGCTTCATATTATTCAGAAAAATCCAGGTCATCCCCTCTGTCCATTCAACTCATGGGGTACCAGAACTCATCAAGCAGAATGACTATAGTTTTAATTAATCTAGAACCTTGGCACAATTTCAGTTTGTGATGCAGCTAAGCTCATTTATTTGTGACATTAGACATAACATTAAAAATAGCAGTGGGGAAGAGAACGTGTCGGGTAAGTTTCTGGATCATGGGAATTGACTCAGAGGCCATCTAGTCCTAGACACAGCCAACTGAGAATCCCATTCGGTCCCCAAAGGGGCATCTAGCAACTGTCGAAGATCTTCAGCAACTCAGCTTTCCCTGCCCCCAGTGTGGCCCATTTTATTTTAGGACAGTTCTAATTGGTAGGAAGGTAGGACAGATGAAATGAATGTCATGTAAGAATATTGTTCTGCTTGATGCTCAGCAAATAGCTTTGTGGACAGTGACGGATAAAACTAAGTTGGTTTTGTTGTTTTTTTTTTTAATTAAAAAAATTTCTTACAACTAAAAATTGTTTAGTGCCAAGTTTTAATAGGATAAGAATTCAGGAATAAATAAAGCTTCACTGTTTTCCTCAAAGAGTTTTGTTATCTCCTTAGATAAAGCAAGTAGAAAGATAAATCCCTACTGATCCTAAGGCAGCTCTGCAGTGCAGTGGATAGAGGTTTAGGCTTGGAATGGGGAAGAAGTGAGTTCTGGTCCTTTTTCAAACTCTTATCAGACATGTGACTGTGCTCCATTTCCTCATCTGTCAATGGAAAAGTTTGGACTTGAAGTCTGGGCGCTTTTAGCTCTTTATTTATGATTCTATGAGCTTCCTGCCTGAGGCTGGTTCTTAGGTTCTTAGTCCTTTAGAAGTTAGGGGGCTTACGTGTGTATGGGGGGGGGGGGAGCAGCAGGAAGGCTGTTTCTGGAGCCATGATGGGCTCTTTGGTGTTTGGATTGTCTGACTTTTGTCACCTCCCTTTCTTTAGGGTTCTTTGCTGCTTTATAATGGATAAAATGTTGATTTAAAATCAGGAAGACTTGTCAAATCTTACCTCAGATTCTAGTTATTTAACGCTAGCGAAGCTGCTTGGACTTTCCCAGTTTCTTCAGTTTCCTCAATTGCCAAGAGGTGATAAATCATAGTCCCTAGCTCTGTACATCTTGAAGAGCTGTATGACTGTTTCTATTGTCACCACTACTACCACCACTTAGTGCCTCCTTAGGTTTATTCTTGGCTTTTTTTTTTTTTTTTTTTAGCCAAACACAAGATGCATAGGATAAACTCCGTTGATTTCTCTAATGGGGGAGCAACAGTGGGACAAGAGCATATGTCTTCACCTCCAATTGTGGTGTTTTCATTATGAACCATAGACTCATTCAGGATTTTCATTTAATTTTTTTTGAAAACATAAGAAAAAGGGCCTTAATTTTGTTGGTCTGCTTTATGCCATGTCTGCCTATGTAAAACCAGCAAAAGTCTTCTTACTATTGAAATCCATGGTGACCTTTTTGGGACTGGGAGCAGAGAGAAGGGAATTGTTTTTTAGTCTTAATTTTCTCTTAGAATGTGACATCCAAGGATATCATCATGGGAACCATCAGAGAAGAATGGGGCCCAGAGTTGTATTATATGGTATCCTTGCACACTTCATCCTAAACTTTTGTCAAGATTCTGTTTGCATCAGGCATGTCCATCCCTAGTATATACAAAATAAATGCCAGGGAACTAGCAGTGGAGGGCATCAGGAAAGGCTTGGTGGAGAAGGAGGTGCTTGAAGTGACTCTTGATGGAAATACGTCTATGGCATTGCCCAGCTTTCTAGTAATTCCTTGGGTATTAAAGCAGAAGCAAAATTTTATTGCGAAAGCAGTGAAGAGACAGGGCCGAACTCTTGGAAAACTGGAAACCTTCCAGTTAAGGATTCTTCCTCCAAAGCTCTTTCTAAATTCCTTCTCCTACAGAGTCACAAATAAGCAGCAGATTATTTTCTACCACTGTTCTCTTGTGGCTTTCAGCAGCAATTCCCTGGTTGGGATCTCTTATATTCCCATCGTCTGGGGCATTGACCAAGGCAGCACCTTTTGTGGAGGGTCAGGTCGATGGGAGAAGGTTTCAGACAGGTTTTTGTATTGTGCCTTTCTTGTCCCTTTCAGGAGGTGTGATTGCTTACATCAGCTCCTCGAGCTCAGCCTCCAGCCCTGCGTCCTGTCACAGCGAGGGTTCCGAGAGCGGCTTCCAGTCCTCTCCTTCAGTCCCGTCCTCTCCAAACAGTTCCTCGTCAGATTGCAATGGCAACAGTAATGTTGAAGGCACCTTGAAGAGCGACCGGACAGATGGCCCCCTGAAAACTAGCAAATCCGGTGTCGCTGGGATGACAAAGGGTCCTGCAGGGGCAACAAGTAAGTGATTCTCACAGTTGGTTTTGTTTTAACTGCTGCCACTTGAGGGTTCTCTGCACCCCTTTCATCATTCCACAGACTGGCATATTCCTTGATAAAGTTTTGTTCCTTTTCCTTCACCCAGCATAGGGTTTCTCCTGGCTGAGGTCATAAGTTGCATGGTCTTATAGGTCTGCCAGCCTGCCTGTATGAATTGGCCCATCTAGCTCTTTGTTATCTACTACCTTCTTTTCTTCTAAGCAACCTTTCTTGAGGCCTCTCTGTGCATAGGGCTTAAAAAAATAATATGGTTGGACCCAGTATGAAGAGCTATGTTTTCAAGAAATCAGAGCTCTAGGATATATTTTGAGCAGTTTCACAAAATGACACTGTGTAATTTTTTCTCCCCATGAGGCAATTGGAGTAAGTGACTTGCCCAGGGTCACACAGCTAAGAAGTGTTAAGTGTCTGAGGTCACATTTGAACTCAGGTCCTCCTGACTTCAGGACTGGTGCTCTATCCACTGCGCCACCTAGCTGCTCCACAAAATGGCACCGTAAAAGAAAGCCTGAGATACATTTGGATATGGCTATTTGTTGTAGAAATTACTATTTAATTTTAAAAGCAAAGATTTCTTTTGTCCTCTCCAGCAGTTGATGCTTTCAAGTTGTATGGGATCAAAATAGTTGACTATAAAGAAATTCTGAACTCTGTGAAGTGTTTCCACTAGCTTTTCAACCTACTGTCTGTTTGTACCCTAGAATTCAGTGGGATGGTTCTACTGTGTAAAGTCTGTGGGGATGTGGCGTCAGGATTCCACTATGGAGTTCATGCTTGTGAAGGCTGTAAGGTAACGCATGCTACAGTTCTCCTTATGCTGGTGGGTCTGCATTCAGATTGGTGGGCTCTGGGGGGTCATGTTCGACTCCCTGCCCAGGGGAGAAAGAAATAAATGGTGATTGCTCCCCTTTATTTGTGAGTTGTAAGCCTAAGACATTTTGGACTGTAAAACATTTTGTTTTTAACAATCTAATTCTAAATTTTCTAAAACTATTCCTCTTCCCTCGTGACTATTCCTAACAAATAAAACCCTAAGCCTTATGGCTATGGCTGAGTGAAATGCATAACTGGAGAAATTAAGTGGAGCTTGAGATACTTGTTCAAAATCCTTCAGGCTTGATTGGCTCTGGAGAAAGGCATAGTCAATTTTTATGTGTACAGATGCAGGTCTGCAGTCTTAGGGCAGATTCTACTTGGATGAGAGAGTGGGGGGGAATGTCTTCCTTCTCTTAAATATTGCATCCTTCAGAAGAGCCCTGATAAATAGCAGAGCCCACCCCCATGGCCTGGATCCATTTATGATTAGAGCCAAAAACAAAAATTATCACATTTGGCAGCGTGGGCTCCCCCGGGGAGACAGGAGAGCTTACTACTGTAGATGGCTCCTGAGCAACTGCAAGGCTGATTACCTAACAAGTCTGGTCAAAACTTTTTTTTTTTTTTTTTTTAAACTAATCCAGCATCTTTCTAGATTCTAGAATACTGTTTCTAAAGATTCTGTTTGTTAGTGGAATTAAAGACAGAGCCAAATCTCACTGCCCTCACTTTATAGAAGGAGAAACTGAAGGAAGAAATGCATGTCTTGATGGAGAGTCTGTGAAAATCACCTTTAGATCCAGGCAAAGCTCCCTTTGCAGATGGCCTCTCAGGTAGCACACAGATCCCTCCTCTTCAAGGCAGCCTGAATTGTGGGGAAGTTTCTCCTGATTCAAGCCTGAGTCTGTTTCTTTGCCAGTTCCTCCTCTCACTGTGCTAGTTCTGTGCCCTGAGGCAACTCCATAGGACACCTACCATCACATACCTGAAGACAGTTAATGAACCAAAACCTTCGTGACTCCAGACAAGCATGCCCATTTCCCTAAACTATCCTCCTATGTCACAGAGTCTAGACTCTTCTCCATCCTGATTGCCTCCTCTAGCCACTTTTCAATTTATGTATCCTTCTCAGACAAGGGTGCCAAGAATTGACCACAGTGGTCCAGACAGAGTCTAATAAGTAGGCTAATCCTCGAAGCTCTGTCTTCCTGACTTTGTGTGGTGTGGTGATGAAGGCTAGGTAACAAATACATGGCCCTTATTCATACTTCCCTCCGGTCACTATAGCAACAACACCATTCTGAGTCCAGTTTAAGATCTCATGAGTTTTTTAAAAGTTGCCCCATCTCACTGCTGATCCCTGGAACTGGTATCCACCAACACCTCCAGGCCTTGTCCCAAATAAATTCTTTATACTTCTCTGTAAAACTGATTTTTTTTTTTTTGTGCTGCGTGTCAGACTTTCCTCTTATCCTGCTGAAATATGTCTTATATTCAGCTAGACCTACATCTCTGCCCTTATTTGAAAACTAGGATAACTTTTCCCCTCCTCTAACATTGGGGCGGCTAGGTCAGTGGATAGAGCATTAGACTCAGAGTCATGAAGGCTTCATTTACTGATGGTAACTCCAGTCAAGTCACTTCACCCTGTTTGCCTTAGTTTCCTCATTTATAAAATGAGCTGGAAACGAAAATGGCAAACCATTTCAATATCTTTTCCAAGAAAACCCTAAATGGAGTTATGAAGAGTCAGATACAACTGAAAGACAAAAAAACCTCCAACAAGACCTGTGGCTCCTTTGTTTCCATGCTCTTCCCTGTATCATGATAGCGATTCCGTAGCCATATTTGCCTGAGGAGAAAGAGCTAAGCTGAGCCCAGGTTCTTATGTTCATTCAGGGCAGCAAGATACTTTCTTACTCATTTTGGGTATCAACTCTATGTTAGTCAATTTTGTTCTGTCATTTTCAGGATAAAAACCATTTTCCTTTGAAGAAAACCCAGAAACAATAATAATGGAGCAGTTCTAATTCTCTGACAATTATCAGCTTTCTGGTCCTGTTCTTTCTTTCATCCTGCCTTTTCAATCAGTCTAGCTGAATCTCCTTTTAACATCTTCTGCCAGCCTCAGCTCATTCTCAGCTTTGGTTTTCCTGACGATATTTTTTTTTACAGAACTGTGCTATGCTCTTAGATTTACCCCCTGCTGCCTAATCTTACTTTCATCTTCTCTCACGACTGGCCATCCACATGGGTCTCTTCAGACAAATCCCATTGTTCTTCCTACTTGGAATTGTTTCCCTTTGGGTCTTTGGGATTCCTTTCTTGAATATCTTCCCTCCCTTTTTGGCTCTCTTCTCTTAAAGCGTCTTAATCCATGGGATCTGAACCATTGGGAATCTACTTTCTCAAAGTCTTGGATGTATGTTGAACTATTTCTGTATTTCTCCTTTGTCACAAACTCTAGAATTAAGTGTTAACTTTCTTCAAGGTTCCCATCATTTCCTCCTTGGTAATAAGACTCAGATCCAGAATAGAATTTCCTCTAGTTGATTCTCCCACCTTTTGAAAGATGAAATTATTTCTTAGAAAAGTTAATAAGTGATTAGCTGTTCTTTTTTTAAAAAGGAGAGAGAGTTTCAAATGTTGTCTGGATATTTGAAGTTCATCATTACTATTCTAGCAAGCCTTTGTGCTGGCTTGGAATCTATTTCTCAGTCTCCTTCTGTCTGGATGATCTGTTTGCTTCTCCCTCTTTCCCTTTCAACCAAAAACTCTTGGTATTGCTTCTTCCCTCTGATTCCTGGGTTTCCCTCACAGAATAGTCCATCTTAATATGCCAGCCAGGGTCACCCCTCTGGCACATGGGAAGCACTCAGGAAATGCTGACTCTTCTGTTTTTTTTTTTTTTTTTTTTTAATGAGGTATTCTTATCCAATTCTGTAATTCATTTACAGATCTCGTCTCACCCAGATTATCAGTGACATGATAATTCACATGATCTATGAAATCAATTGTTCTATCTTATAATAGAGCCTTTACTTCCTCTTATTGGTTAATTAAACCCTGTTGGCAAATTTAAATTTTTGTTGAGAATGTCCTTTGTGCCCATGGATAGTTATAAATTTGAGGAAGTCCTTGAACTTTAAGTCGCACTTACAATGAGAGAGGCAGCCTTATAGAAGGTGGGAAGTCTTACGTTCCATACTTGCCTACCCTCCCTCGAATTATGTGAAATTAATGGGGTGCCCATACCTTAGCCCCAAGCAGCTCTTTGACCCTTAAGTTTCAGAAGAGCTGCTCCTGATGTACACTTGCAGGGATGATTTGTTTTCTGTGAGCTCCTGACATTAAGGAAATTACAGGCCTGGACCGAAAAAGATTTTTCAAGGCATAGATATTAACTTTTGACTATTTCACATTAGTCCAATTCCTCATGTAAAATCAGTCAACAGATACATTTCTAGTTTTTGTGAAGTACTGTGCTTGGCATTGTGGGTTCTTCAAAGAAAGAAGTCTAACATCTTTGTTCTCAAATAAGCTATCATGTGCACTTTTAAAAAATAATTATTTCTATTACACATTGTTTTATGAATTATGTTGGGGGAGAAAAATCAAAGCAAAAGGATAAAACCATGGGAGAGAAAAAAAAAAAATCAAAAAAGTGAACATAGCATGTGCTGGTTTACATTCAGTCTCTTTAGTTCTTTTTCTGGATGCAGATGGCATTTTCTGTCCAAAATCTATTGGGATTGCTTTGGATCACTGACCCACTGAGAAGAACCAAGTCTTCCGTAGTTGATTATTGCGCAATCTTGCTATTATTGTGTACAATGTATTCTGTTCTGCTTGTTTTGTTCAGCATCAGTTCGTGTAAATCTTTCCAGGCTTTCTATAATTAGCTTGTTCACCATTTTTTATAGAACAATAATATTGCATCACCTTCATGTACTACAGCTTGTTCAGCCATTCCCCAATGGAGGGGCTCCCCCTCATTTTCCAATTTTTGCTACCACAAAAAGCTGCTATAAACTGTAATGTGTACTTTCACTGGACTGACAGTGCAAGGCTGATGTGGGGTTTAAACAGAGGTCCAGGGTTCAGGTGTTTCTTGTGCTGCCGCGTGACCTTGGTCTGGCCATTGAACCACAGGGGCTTCAGTTTGCTCAGCTGTCCAATGAAGACTTGCACTCTCTGGCCCCTTCTAGCCATCTGCCCTCAGGGTTTCTTTGCTTAGAATGAATGGGGATTTGGAGGGGGGTGGGGCACCTCTATCTACCCCAGGGCATGTGGGTGAAGGAATTTGGAGCACACAGGTGGGGTAGCTCAGCAGATAGCTGGCACTCCAAGAGGTTAGGAAGACCACCATTATGTGTCTCTTGGCATCTCTGTGTAGTTGACCTTGAAATACCCTGCCATCACTCTATCTCCCTGATCAGGGATGCTCTAGTGAGGATGGGGGTGGATGTAGAAAGAGGGAGATCTGGTGCTTATGAAGGACATCCTTGTGTGGTTAGGCTTTTAGCATTTTGGTGTCCCTCTACAGTTTCCTTCTATCCTCAACTGAAATGTTATCGGGCTGTAGACACTTCTGTGAGAGGGTTATTGATGAGGGCCAGCATAGATCAACACTGAAGTTCTTGTGAAGAACATATTTTGGTTTTTAAAGGCTGTTGTTTGTATCTCCTTGTTCTTAGGGGTTCTTCAGGAGAAGCATTCAGCAGAATATCCAGTATAAAAAGTGCCTGAAGAATGAGAACTGTTCTATCATGAGGATGAACAGGAACAGGTGTCAGCAGTGCCGCTTTAAGAAGTGTCTGTCTGTTGGGATGTCACGAGACGGTAGGTTCTTCCAGTGTGGGGTCAGCTATAGAAATCTGTAGTTCTGTGTACCTCCTGCAGGCTGCCCAGCCTTGCCCCTTGGAGCTTTTTCACTGGCTCACAGTCATTGCAGTCATACTTTTTTGTCTTTGAGGCTCCTAGTTCTTGAAAGTAGAAATGCCCATGTCTTACTTCTCTTACTGTCCCATGCTAGGTTTGTCCAAATATAATTTACTTTGTCTTCTCCCAAAACAACTTGTTTTCTAATCAGTATTTTGGGTCTTTGTTGCAGATACTTCTTTAAGAAGCCCTTGATTTCTTGGTAGACCCTGGGACTCTTCATCTCTCTAGAGTTCATGCACTCTAATGTGAATGTACTTGAATTGGTAGAATTTAAGTGCTTGGAAAGGAGACAGAGTGGAAAGGAACATGAAAAGAGCTCCTATAGTTTGCAGACATTGATCCAGATGATTTTTGTGGTGGCCCACACAAGCTGAGTGGTCCACGTTGTTCATGGTCTGCAGAGAGCTCATCTTCTCTTCAGTTCTTAGGATAGTCCAGCAGAGGGTGGGGGGTTTCTACCAAGCTATGACTAGGGGGTTACTAAGGGAGAAGCCATGCATCTCTTAACCCAGAGACAACCCTCAGGTTATCTTTGTACTCCGGCAGTACAAAAAGTGACCTTGCATCAAGCAGTCTCTTCAGAACAGAGTTTGACATTTAAACGCTGTGGGATTGTGAGCTGCAAGAACTTTGATGTTCTATGTGTATGTGATTAGTTGAAGATCTGGGCTGGGGTGTTTAATACCCTTCCCAGAACATTATAAGGGTGACAATTGATAAAGAAGAGAATGTTTATGTAGAAGGTGATGGCCAATAAAACAAAGTAAAACAAAATTTTTCTTTGAAAATGCTAATATCAGTGACTGCATTTAGTTTAATTTAGAGACTTCTCACTAAATAAATATATTGAATATTGATCCATGTATAAGCACTAGAATAGAAGTTTTTCTATTTTCTTTTTTCCTTTAGGATCTCTCGGTTCTTAGAAAACAGGGTAGACATCAAGACTATAGATAATAGAAGAATGGAGCATGAATAGTCTTATTTTTTCCACTAAATTTTGTGAAAATATACTAGAATCTGTTCAGATAACCACTTTTATTGATCTTTTTTGTTGTTTTGATTTTCTTCTTTGAGAAGCTGTTTATGTGATTGGTGTTAGGTGTTAAGGATAAGGTCATTAATGTGATTTGATGAGGGGAAGGTTTCTGGGAAGGGCATGATTTCAGAGTAAAGTGACTTTCTTACTCATTGGGCTGACTTCTGAGCGCCCTTGCCACTCATGCTATATGTAGGCATAGGAGAGAGATAGAGACTGGGCTGATGACTTATTGGCAGCGGGAACTCCATGCTGAGGACATTCCCTCAGCCAGTGCCGGGCAGCACCCTTTCTATATATAGGTGCTTAGAGTATTGTATGGTTTAGTGTCTAGCCCAAGGTCTCATAGCCATGTATATTAGAAGTGGGACTTGAATTCAGAGCTTCCTTTTTTCAAAGTCAGATCTCATAATGACTGTGTCACTTGTATATAGCATTGATTACATAGCCATCAAACTTAGAATGAGGTGTTTTAGGGGCGTGGAGATAAGATAGTCTTTAATTAAATGCTGTAAAGAACCATTTTTGTTTTGTTTGTCTTAATAGCTGTATTTTAAATTAGAATTAGATATCTTTCTCTTCCACAGCTGTTCGGTTTGGTCGAATTCCTAAACGTGAAAAACAGAGGATGCTGATGGAAATGCAGAGTGCCATGAAGACCATGATGACCAGCCAGTTCAGTGGTCACTTGCAGGGTGAAGCGTTAGTGGATCGTCATGGGCAGACAACCTCGCCTGCCCAGGAGCAGCTGCGGCCCAAACCTCAGATGCAACAGGAGAACATGAAAAGTCCCTCTCCTCCGCCTTCAGATTTTGCAAAAGAAGAAGTAATCGGCATGGTGACCAGGGCCCATCAGGATACCTTCATGTATAACCAAGAACAACAGGAGAACTCCGCTGAGGTCATTCAGCATCCCAGGGGAGAAAGGATTCCAAAGAGCCTGGAGCAGTATAACTTAAATCATGACCATTGTAGCAGTGGGCTTGGAGGCAGCCATTATCCCAGTGGGGAGAGCCAGCAGCACCTCAGTGGACAGTACAAAGGGAGGAGCATCATGCATTACCCGAATGGGCGTTCCATTTGCATTACAAATGGACACTGTATGAACTACTCCAATGGCTATACTCAAAGAGTATGTGATCGAATACCAGTGGATGGATTTTCTCAGAATGAGAACAAGAATAGTTACCTGTGCAACACTGGAGGAAGAATGCATCTGGTATAGTGGTGTTGATCATTTTTGCTTTCCTTAAATTAAGGAAACTTCAAATATTTCCTAATTTTGGTGTGATTTAGTGAATAGTGCCTGGGCTCAAAAGATCTGAGAGATTTTTGGCACCAGCTTTGTGTAGAATTTTAGGTCAGACTTTTTAGTTTTTAACAAACCCCTTTCAACTCTTAATAACTTGATTTCATTAGGTTTTGAGGTAGTTATGTGATTTGATTGGATAAGAGTAGGATTTCATGCAAATTATAAATCACGAAGGATGCCTTTCTTTTCTCTTGGAAATGATTTTTAAAATTTAAGTCCTAGAGCATAAAGCATTTTTAAAGACACCAAATGTCAGGCCTTCTGATCCCTACTTAGAAAATCACAAATTAACATTATCTGTGTTGAATTATATTTTCCTTTATTCCATTAAATGTTTCCCAATTACATTTTATAACGATTCCATTTACCACCAACACCACCATCAACACTTTGCTACTATACCATGCTTTCTATGAGGAGAGAAAAAGTCACTGTTTCTCCTATTCTTCTTCAGTATTTCCATTGTCTTGTTTCATGTTCATCAGCAGGATCAGAGTTGGACCAATCTTAGTCTGTAAATGAAAAATGTTTTGGAAGAGCCAGTGTTTTTAAGTTCTGAATATTTCTGGATGGATCAGATTATTAGCATTCTACACTGATTAATCCAGATTTTTTTTTTTAAGGGAAAATTCTTATTACAGAACAAGCAGCCTCCCTTTTTATGGCATACAACATTAACTTTATTCAAAAATGGTGTTTTTAAGAAATTGTCCTTTGATCTCACATAAATTCCCAAACTCACCACCTACAAAGTCCTAAAAACAGTCAACAAAATAATCACTTTTTTAAATGCAGAATTTGCCTAAGATTTTCTGTTATTCGAGAATTAAAATTATTTTAACAAAATCTGTCTTAAGGATTCTCTCAGAAATATGTCCTTTTGGAGTCAGCTTTTGAGAATGGAGAGGCAATATTTCTTCCTTTACAAATTCCTTGAAGAACATGCAGTGTTCATCTCCTGTCAGTGCTCTCTCCAGACTAGCTATGATCCTGAAATTAAAAATCCATGTCGTCCCTGGTCAGTGTTTGGTTTTTTCTTCAGCCAGCCATCCTGTTGCCTTTTGTTTTCTAACCACATGTCTTATTTATCCTTCTTTTTCTCCCATGGAGTCACCCGCCTGAGAAGCCCCTTTCAAAGCTTGAGATAAGTTCCTGGGGTTGGTATTATAACACTTTCCACAGCCAGAGAACTATCTGAAGTTCTTAGGTAATCATTGAGAAAGGATCAAGGGGAATCGGCCACAGTCTGGGGCTGTCTGTTTTTAGGTGCCATCTGCTGACTTCCTCCTCTCTCCAGCATGTACAAGTTCATCTCTGGGTTCCTCAGTTGATTGAACAAGAGAATGGGCCGGCACTGGTCCTGCTGTTGGTCAGGAAACAGAGGTTATTGGAAGGTGTAGCAGCTGAAAATGGAATTGGGAAATGGTTAACAAAATAAAGAAACATACATTGCAACATAGCTTATGTTAATTTGTGGTTTTCTAAGTCTGTGTGCTGCTCCCTGTAAGGATCATTCTTATTTGATTTGAGGTAGTAAACAGAGAGCTGGCCCAGGGAGACTGGATGGCTGCTCTGACTGCAAAACTACTGCTTTCATTGATGATGACTTTTTCTTTCTTTCTTTCTTTTTTTTTTTTCTCTTTTGATCCAAGTTAAAAAGTGAATTGAATTTTTCAAGGTGTTCAATTTAATTCTTATAGGGAAGTTTACTTATCCATAAATGATCCTTGCATGATTTCTTAAACATCAACTTTGGGTATAAATAGTAGCTCAAAGGACCTACCACTTTGCTTTGGTTTTCCATTGTGGAAAAGAAATCTAAAGGTCTTTATTTAAAATCCTGCTACTGTCTGTAATACCAGAGATGGCTAAAGGCAAAAATACAGCTGTCTGGTGTGGGCAAATAAAAGACTATGTTGGAAGAAAGTTTTCTTCTTCCCTTCAAATTCTGTGGGATCCATTGAAAACTTGTGAGCCAATATGGATCTTTCTTCTCTGCCTCCCTCCTTCCCTCTTCCTAGTCTTCCTTTCCTTTTTTTCCTTACATCTCTTCCTTCTAAGTCAGTGAAATCACAGGCCTATTCCCCATGTCTCCTTGGAAGCACTCCAAACTGCTCAGCCTATTTCTAGCAAAGGACTGCTTTTGAATCACTAACTGGAGTGCCTATGAAAGTACTGCCATATACAAACTGGACTTTTGGGTCAGTGTAATCATTATTGGAAATAGAAGCTTGTTATATTACTCAAGACTGGAGTAATTCTTGGGTGACTCATATTGGGCATTTAATTTTAAATGCTCATCAGAGTTTTTACAGCAATAAATAGCAAACAGTTAATTGTTAGCAGTTTTTAAGGTGTATGTGCATAGGAGGAGTGAGATAATTTGTGATATAGTTCTAAGAATCTTGATTTTTGAATTTTCTTATTTTATTTCTCTTTTTAAAAAAAAGTTACTTTATTTTGTTTCTTTTAGGTATGTCCAATGAGTAAGTCTCCATATGTAGATCCTCATAAATCAGGCCATGAAATCTGGGAAGAATTTTCCATGAGTTTTACTCCAGCTGTGAAAGAAGTGGTTGAGTTTGCAAAGCGAATCCCAGGGTTCAGAGATCTTTCCCAGCATGACCAGGTCAACCTTTTAAAGGCAGGGACCTTTGAGGTGAGACCATGCATTTCATAGAGTTTTGTGTCTTTTATTAATAAGTAACTTTTTCCAAGACAATACTAGTTGCTAAATGACTGATCCCAAGTCAGGGTTCAATGTGTATAATATATGTGTATGTGTGTGTATATTTTAATTTTAATTTTAGTTTTCAATTCATAGACATTTATTTTCTTTTGCTTTTCTTTTTCCTAATTTAAAAGAAAAGCCAAAACCTCATGATATATCAGCAAAATAAATTCTCTTATTGACAGTGCCCCAAAATGTATGTCTTTCTGCTTCTTGAGTCTTTCACCTTTCTGTCAAGAAGGAGGCAGTAAGGTAGCCTGGTTCCTCATCAGTCCTTCAAAATTGTGTTGGGCCATTGCGTTAATGGGTCAGAGTTCTTGATGTGGTTTGTAAAACCTGCCCTCAGCGGGCTACCTGTGTGACTTGGAGCTAGTCTCTTAACTTGTCAGCGTCCCATGCCAAATCCTCTGTCTGTAAGCCCTAGAATAGGTGCTGATTTGGGAGAGGGAATTTCTTCGCTGGGAGCTCCTTAAGATAAATGAAATCATTAATTTTGGGAAATACATAGCAAAGGGTCGATAACCACTTGATGCTTTTGGGTCCCTGCAGGCCCGGTGACTGTTAAAAGGGTGGGGGGTGCACAGTGGGCAGTCTAGTCCCTTCCCAGCCTGAGTGCCCTTTCCGTGATGCTCGGAGGCCAGGTTGCTCTGTTGTAGCTGCTTGAGGGCCACCTTCCTGCTGCAGGTGTCATCTTGCTGCGTGTGCTGTTGTGCCTTGTGCAGGGCTGTGCTGCCTGAGGTGCAGGGGGTGCAGAGACAGAACCAAGTGGTCCCTGTCCTCTGGGAGGCCCCTTTCTGTCAGGGATGCTGTAGCATGCAGCCCATGGAGCTGATGAATGCCAAGTGATGTGGATTGAAGAAGGAGAAGGCTAATAGTCAGGAATATCAGCAAAGGGGTTGTGGACAAGTTGGCATCTGAGCCGGGTTTGGAAGGAAGGAGAAGGCAGGAAATAGGGATGAGGGGAGATGCCCGAAGGTAGGCCCTGGCACTTGGTGCTGGGAAAGGCCTGGCTGGCCAAGCTGGGGACTTGAGAAGTGGGAAGGCACTAGATGTCCTCTTGCACACAGCCATGTAAGTTTTGCTGGTCTTACATTTATTTCTACAGTCACTCTCTGTCCTCTGTTTTCTTATTAGCATCCACTTGGCAAATGTTAGGTCTAAATTCAGGTGTGTCTGGAGCTAGCTCAGTCTTGGAGAGCAGATTGTTAAATTTTCAGTGTGAGTACATAGAGTTTGGAAATTGGCAAGCACTATACAGGACTTGAGGTATTATTTATTGATTGTGTAGACTTAAAGTGATGGAGATTAAACTGAAATCTGAAAAAAAAGTCCTGTAGACTGGCACATCCCAGGCTCTATTCCATATGTTGTGTCTAAATTCGCGCCCTTCTTTATCTTCCTCATCTTCTCTCACCTTATCTTGAAGACGGTGTGTTTTAAAGTATGCTCTAGCCATGAAACTAGATGAGTAAATGGACACTTCATGTATCCTTCCATGTCAAGTCTGGACTGTTTTTCTGCTCAGACCTTTTCTAGCTTCCACCTTTGACCAGCCTTTGTATTTTAGCCAATTCCTGATCATTCTGGCAAGCTTTGCTGCTTTATTTCTGCATCCAGACCTGCTCTTATACCAGCTTTCTACTAGCAGCTCTGAATATAGGAGGACTCTGTGATGATAGATCCCAGTCATCCCAGTCATGGTTCCTTGCATGCACAGCCAGTCCTAGGGTTAACAAGTTCTTCTCTCTCCCATTGTGGAACCCATAAAAAAGAGAAAGTAGTAATACAGTATCCTTCACTATCTTTCCTCACACATCTCCAAGCAGACTCCTTCCTGCCAGAACCCAGGAGCATAATATTCATTTTTCTTAGTCTGTTCACCACCTGGGTCTCCTGGGTATATCATCTTATACAGAGACTGGATAAAAGTTCATTAGTTGACTCTCCCCTAGGAATTGGAGGGAAGGCTCCTTTTCAGATGTGATGTATGTATACAAATCATCACTTTTCTGCAGATGATAAACTCTAAACTCTGGTTAAAAATATGAGCACATAGGGACCTTCACATTTCAGTGTAAGAAAGAAAGTATGTGTGCCCAGGATCGCAAGTCAGTTCAATAACAGGCATTTAGGAAGCCGTTCCTGTGTGCTCAGCACTGGGCTAATTGCTGAAGAGACACAAACAGCATTGAAGCACTTTATTACCCTCAAGGAGCTTCCATTCTGAGAGTATGTGTGGAGGCAAAGGAAGGCAGCATTGCACATATGGGTACAGACATATATTTATCCACCAAATACACAGACAGTACCTAAACAGACACTGTCAGCTGCAGGGAGATCTCATGTACAAGTTGGCACTTGAGTGAAATTTTAAAGGAAATCAGGAATTTTCTGAGGCATAGGTGATCAAGAGAACAGTCCTGGGAACCCCCAGGACAAAGGCACCGAGACAAGAGTCAGCTGGTGCTGCTGGGCTGGCCATCCTCATGTCCAGCTCTCCTTCCACCAGCTCTGTTGGGGTCTAGGACACCCATTCACTCAAAGGATGGTTCTCCAGTTGCCCACTTATGCCTCACAGAGCCGGCTGTGAATGGGATGTTCTTTCAGCCTCTCTCTTCTGTTAGACCCCTGGACTTTGTTCTCTCCATCAAGAGCAGAGGGTCAGAAAAACGAGTAGAATTGTTTGTATCTTGCTCTGCTGCTAGTGCCGACACGTTCTCCTGGGCCATTTCGGTGCTCTCCCTGAGGCTCCCTGGGCCCAGCTGGCTTGCGGGGTATTTTTCATTGGATTTGGGCTGTTGGGTGAAAAGAAAGTGCATATACATATGGTTGAGCAGAATGTTGAAGCTGAAGTCAGATGTTTTTGGATCAATTTGTGTGGTATTTGATTTAAAAACACTGTGTTAGAATATTTTTCTTTGACACATAATCTCTTGACACTGTGCACTTTTGGGGAAAAGGTCCAGAGCCTCTTGATAGTTTTCTTAGGAATTTCCTTGAGCTGCTGACACCTCAGCTGTCCAGCATTAGGGCTGTCTGTGATCAGCTCCAGGCCCGACTGTACAGCCATGCTCTTTTTCCTGAGGACGTGGAGACTTTGGCCATGTCTTTCAAGGATTCTTCAGGGCCCCCACACTTGAGGTCTTACAGTTCTGGGCGTTTGTCAGCTTCATTGCTCTTTGGCATTTCAGACACTTTCTTTAGGAAAAAATCATTTCCAGAAACAAAGATGCTACTGTTGATGAATTCGTGACAGAGGGCTCTCCTTCTGATGTCCTCTGACCGAGGATAGAGTCTTGCTTTGGTAGAAAATCTGCTGCCCATGCACATTGTTGTCCTTTTCCCAAGTCCTCCGGACATCCAGTATTCCCTCCCTTCAGATGCTTTGTCAGGATCAGCTGCTGCTTCTCAGAGCCATAGAGTGTGGCTGTTTGGGGGCAGTCCAGCCACTGACTGGAGAGGGAGAGGGAGGACTCTGTAGTCTGACTGTTGTAACTTTGGACATTTCTTCTAAGGAGACATTGGGCCTTCTGTCAGTCTGGTGCTTGTGTTTGTTGTTGGATGCGTTTAGTTTGTTCACAGGAGTTATTTATTTGTGACTTAAGTTCTTTCCCCTTTTGTGGCCCCTCAGAACTTGCCTCCTTGCTCCCTGGCTACTTGTGCATGCTGGACGGTTCCTTTGCATCTGTCTGCTGCTCTACCACATGGATCCGGGCGATTCTGTGACAGATCCAGGGGGATTGTGTCCTTCTGTGGCTGCCTTCAGAGGCATGCACCTTTTCAATGCTAGCCTGGGCTTTCACACTGTGGCTTTCTTTAGCTTTTCAGGATCCTTTTTGATTCTTCATTGAGTATGTTCTCCCACGTAGCCTGAGTGGAGTAAATAGAGGTTTTGTTTTTGGGAATAAACTTGGGGTTCCCAAAAAACCCTCCATAGGACATTTTGCATCACTTTCCCTTTTCTGATCTGGCCTATCTTTGCTCATCTGTGTCCTAGATCTAAGTGTTATCCATTCAGCTCTATGTCTGGATGTTTAGATCTTGTGCCTTTTGCATCTGTGGATCATTAGGCTCAACTCTTTCTTTTTAGATAGTACTTAATTTTTTTCCAATGACATGTAAAAACAATTTTTAACCTTTTTAAATAAAATTTTGAGTACCAAATTTTCTCTCTCCCCTTCTTGCTTCCTAAGATGGTAAGTAGTTTGACATAAATTATATAAAGCATTTTTCCATATTAGTCTTGTCATGAAAAAAGAAAAAGAACAAAGGGAAAAAGTTATGAAAAAGATAAAGTGAAAATAGTATGCTTTGGTCTTCATTCACACTCCAAACAATTTCCTGTAGTAAATATGAATAGTTAAGCAAAACAAGCTTCTTCACTGACTGTACAAAAAAAATATACCTACCTACACATGCATGGATGTTTCAAAGTTGTTTGTATTTGTAGTGTTGCTGTTAATGTATAAATTATTCTCTTGGTTGTGCTCATCTCTTTCTTCATCAGCATGTAAAGTCTTAAAAATTGTTCATTTATATAATATTCATATTATTCTAAATTGTTTACTTTATTCTGCATTAGTCTTTCCACATCTCTTTGAGATCATTTATTTCCTCATTGCTTATAGCCCCATAATATTCCATTCTTTTGGTTTCCAGGTTATTTTGTTTTGGTTTTGTTTGGTTTAGGACTTTTTTTTGGCCACCACAAAAACATACATGTTTTTGAACAAAAAAGTGGCTTTTTTCCATCTCTTCATAATAATAATTTGGTTATTGGTCCAGCAGTGGTGTAGCTGATTCAGAGGGCTTGTTCTGATTAGTAACATTTTGTGTATAATTTCAATTTGTTTTTCAAAAATAGTTGTGCCCATTTATAGGTCCAACAGTGTGTCTGTTCACTTTTCTGTTTAACACATCCCTCTAACATTTGACATTTTTCATTTTTTGTTGTCTTTGTCAATCTGATAGGTGTGGAGTCTTAGAATTGCTTTAATAATTATCATTTTTCTAATTAGTGATTTGGAACATTTTTTTTTTAAAATATGGCTTTTGAAAGCCATCCAGAGTGTCTTTTTTTTTTTTTTTTCTTGAAAACTGCCTATTCATATCCTCATACCATTTATCAATTGGGAAAGACTTATTTACCCAAATTTGAATCAGTTCCTTATGTATACAGACATATATAAGCACACATTTGATCAGAAATTTATTGCAAAAATGTTTCCCAATCTTAGATTATTATATTTGTGTAAAACTTTTTAAATTTTCTGTAATAAAAATTATTCCTTTTTATCTTCGGTGATCTTCTTAATTCCTTTTTTAGATTATAAACTTTTCTATTAATAGATCTGATGGATAATTTTTCCCTTTCTCCTATAAGTTGTTTATGATTCAGTCTTTTATAGTTAGATTATAGTCCATATATAACTTACTTAGAATAATGTGTGTGGTTTCGAATCTTAATTTCTTCTGTTGCTATCCACTTTTCCTAGCACTTTTTTTTTTTTTTTTTTTTTTTTTTATCAGATAGTGAGTCATGATCCTAATAACGAGGGTCTTTGTGTTTAATGAATACTAGGATACAGAATACATTTCCTTTGGTATATTGTGTGCCATATCACTTTCATAAATTTATCTCTATTTTTTAACTAGCATCAAATTGTTGGGAGAATTACTGTTTTGTTAGTATAGTTTGAGATCTGATGCTATTAGACACTCTTCTTTCCAGTTCTTTCATGATTTTCCTTGAATTCTTGATTTTTTTTCTGCTCCCCATTTGAGTTTTAGTTCTATTTCTAAAAGTAATTCTTTGTTAGTTTGATGGTGATAGCTTTGAATAAATAAATTATTGTAGATAATATTAACATTTTTATTAATTTGACTCTTCCTATCCAAGAACAATTCATGTTTTCCCAATTATTTAGGTCTGTATTTCTATAAACAGTTATTTGTATATTTCTTATTTGATTCTTGATTGTGGACTTTGTAGTATTTTATATCTTGTAATTATTTTAAATGGAATTTCTTTATCTTTATCCTCTGTCTGGGTTTAGTTAGCAATACATAAGAGATGCTGAGGATTTGTGTGGTTTTATTTTATGTGCTGTAAATTTGCTGATTGTTAATTATTTCAGTTAATTTTTCAGTTGACTCTCGGGTTTTTTAAGTGTACCATTGCATTGCATCTCTTGCAAAAGCATTCATTTTGCATCTGCTTTTCCTCATGTCTTCCTCAATCTCCTTTTTTTGGTCTTTCATCTCTATTTCTTTGTCAAATATAGGTAGGATGACAATGCACATCCTTGTTTCATCCTGGATTTTATTGGAGAGGGCTCATCTCTGTATATGCAATGGTAGCTTTTGATTTTAGATTCGTGTTGTTTACTATTTTAAGGAAGGAACCATTCATTCCTCTAATTTCTATTGTTTTTAAGAGAAATTACTTGTATTTTGTCAAAAGCTTTTCTAACATCTATTAATATAATCATGATTTTTGTTGATGCTAATGTGGTTAATCCAATTTTTAATTTTACTTATTAATATTATGCCAATCCTGCATTCCTGTCATAAAGCTAGTAGTATATGATCTTTGTGATATAATCTTTTAGTTTCTTTACTAAGAATTTATTTAAAATTTTTGCATCAAGGTTCATCAGGGATTTTGGTCTCTTAATTTTCTTTTTCTGTTGTAACTCCTTCTTGTTTATGTTTCAAGATCATATCTGTATAAATAGAAGAAATTTTATAGGGTTTTTCTTGGGTGTTTTTTTTTTTTCCCCAGATAGCTTAATTAATTGATCTTGGATGTTTGATAGAATTTGCTTGTGAATCCATCCAGGACTAGGCTCTTTTTCTTTGTAAGTTCGTTTACAGCTTGTTCAGCTTCTTCCTCTGAGATGAGGCTCCTTCCTTCTCTGCCAGTTCATTTCAGCAACAAAGAGGTCTGTGATCCTCCTGGTGATGATAAGGCCGCTCTCGGGGAGCCATGCACCACAGCTTGGTGGGCACAGCCTGTCCAGCAAGCAGCAGTGAGGGGATCTGCAGAGAAGAAGGCTGCTCCTGAACCCACTGGGACCCCCAATCTGCTGCTGGGCTGAGTACTCAGAGCTTGCCGAAGGTCTTCAGAGAGGCTTCTGGTGGGTGCCAGGCGCCGAGGTACCCGGCCCTCTGTAGACAGAGAGAGTCTGCCTCTGTGCTTTTACAGAGGGATGCCCAGTCGCGGCCCTTGTGCCCAAACCAGACAAGCTTCTCTGATTGATTTCTGAGCAGCTTCTCTCTGTAGTGGCATTGCCGTGTCTTTTTGCCTGAGAAAAAAGCACAGCCTATTTGCTGACAACTTAAAAGGAACAAAAATGGCCTTTCTTTTAAAATCCAGTAGCCCTTCTCTTTTCCAGCTTTCTCACCCTACTTCCACCCCCTTTTGCACAATGAGAAAAGGACAAGTCTCTCTTTTACCTTGATAGGTTGTTGAGGCCCAGAATCAGGGCTTGGTGATAATGTTGGCTTCTGACATGCTTGGGCCATGAAGGTGCAGACAGCTTCTCGGCGTTTAACGTGGCATCGTCTTGGACCCCATGCTAGCTTGGCTTCCTCTCCATCTGGTGCCCTGCATTGTGTGTCTTGTTCAGTCAGTAGCTGCCCTTGTTGTTCCCCCACCCTTCCTCCATGCTGACGTGTTTTCTTTTCTGACTGAAATTTGTTAATTTTCTTGAAGCATCCTCTGAGCAGGATTGAAGTTTTGTATGTTGTCCTGGATGTCAAATATGCTCTCTCTCATGTCTTTTTTAAAAAATGATGTAATTTATTTGCATTTCCCTTAGAAGTTGCATTTTTCTGCCTTCTAAAGTTCATTCCTCTCTCCCTCCCCCCAATTTGCAGGAATATAAAGAGTGGTACTTGTTCTAGAAGGATCAGCTCATAGATACTGAGTTAGAAAATGGGGTCAGGTATCTTTCATTGTAGACCATTTTCCTTCATAAATGAATACAGTGTTGTTTATTAGCTCCATATCCTTGAAAATTCTCTTTGGGTAGTGTCATTATTTGTAGCATTTAAAAAACAAAATGGTTACAAACATTGGTTTTTTTTTTTTTTCTTCTAATTTTATTGTATGCTTTTGATTTTTATTTTAGTGATATTTGAAAATAGTATTTTTACATAGTTGATATATATTAAAAATGTTTCTATTATTTGACTTAGATATCATTAAGCTGGCTTGCTTGATACTATTAATGAATTTTTGAAAGCACTTTTCTTTCTCTTGCTAGGTTTTAATGGTACGGTTCGCATCACTGTTTGATGCAAAGGAACGTACTGTGACCTTTCTCAGTGGAAAGAAGTATAGCGTGGATGACTTACGTTCAATGGGAGCCGGAGAACTGCTCAACTCCATGTTTGAATTTAGTGAGAAACTAAATTCTCTACAACTCAGTGATGAGGAGATGAGTTTATTTACAGCTGTAGTCCTAGTATCTGCAGGTAATCAATTGATCAACAGGCATTTAAGTGCCTGCTGTATGCTGGGTGCTGTGCTAGGTCCCGGGGACACCAGTATAAAGCAGGAGCCAACCCTCCTCCTGAGGAGCTGGAGGGAGCAGAAGGCAGCCACAGGGTCACCACATGGCAAGGAAGAAAGAGGCAGGGAGCTCGGGGTCTGCAGTCGCCAGGGGAAAGTGCCCCCCCCTAGAGGTGGCATGGTCTGGGAACCACAGGATTTACTTTAAGGCCTTTTGTTTGTCCCCTGTGGGAGTGAAAGCTGTACACCTCACAGGTTTGTGCCTAATTCTTGCAGAGTCCTTCCCCGCTGCTCAGCTGACTATTTACAACACTTTTATAATTCTCAGTCCTTACTCTGTTCTGCTGATGCAGCTTTCAGCCAGACCTGATACTTGTGGGAATGCAGATTGGATGGAAGGGTTGTATTAGTCAGTTTAAGACGCCCAGCGGCTGCCCCCAGAAGGACTTCCTCTTCTCCTCCCTCCTCTCCTTCTTCCTCCTCTTCTCCTCCCTCCTCTCCTTCTTCCTCCTCTTCTCCTCCCTTCTCTCCTTCTTCTTCCTTTTCTCCTCCCTCCTCTTCTCCTTCTTTTCTTCATTTCCCTGTCTCTTGCTTGGCTGCCTTCTACCTTCTTCCCCAGGTCTATGGCTTTGTTCTTTGAGAACCAAGCTGGCCACCTTTTGTTTCTGTGCCCCCCCATCCCAGTGACATGAATGTAGCACATGCTTAACAAGTGGGCACCAAACTGGGGCCTTGCAGACAGAAGAGATCTTCGGCTCTGGACGGGGAAACTGGGTCCCCGAGCTAGAAGAATCCACCTCTGTGCTGGACCCCAGGCCTAAGGCCTGAGACTTGGGGTGTACGAAGAGGAAGCGAATGGCGCTGAGGTGTCCAAGCCAGCTTTTACCAAGGTGGGCGGGGCAGAGGTTCATCAGAGCTCTGGTCCCTGCCGGGGATGGCCAGCTGCTGAGTCAGGGAAGGAGCATGAGGTTCTTTCACACTCTGGACCATATGTTTCAGCCATATTTATCACACTTCATTGGGGTAACTCTTGCCAGAAGTGATTGCTGAATATAATAAGCACCATGGTATAATCCCACCAAGGGATTCTGCCCAAGAGTGCTTTATTCACCAGATAAACTTGACAAGCCTCTTATATTTGTCTTGGATCTTGACTGTTCTTTGGTAAGTAATAATATTAAGATGGTAAATCTAATTTCTGAAACCACAGGTTTTAGATTGGACACAAATCCATATGAGTTTAAGAGTCCCTGCAGGACGCTGGGGGCTGGGGGGAGCTTTTGCCCTGGTACTAGAAATAAAGACTGCATAAGGCAGATGTGCAGAAGTGCCAGCCAGTGCCCTGAAGCGATGGGCTGGGGAAGGGAGTCAGGGGAGCGCCGGCCCACCCCCAGGAAACTGGCTGAAACGTTTTGGCAGAAACACGATGTTTGAGGAAGCAGTTGGAGACAGAATGTGGAGATGGCCAATGTACAAGGAAGGTTTGGGGGCTGTCTGCTTAGAGGTGACCTTTCAGCTGCAGACATCTGCATGTGGGAGCCTTGGGGCAGTGGAGAAGGCAGCAGTGCCCCAGGGGTCACTCAGGCTCTGGACTACAGGTTGGCGGGCCAGTGCTGTTGTGTAACCCGGGAGCCCAGAGTCAAGGGGCAAAAGGGGTGAATATGAGCAGTAACTGTACATTGCAAGAGGTCATCTCCATGTCTTTTGTGCTGCTGCCATGAGCTAAGATGGCCATGTTGAAGAGCCCTATTAGCAGCCGAGATCTCTGATAAGGTGGCTGCCCAGGTCCTGGGAGATATGCAGAGCAGCCAGGCTGATGCCTTTTCTGTGGCTGCTCTAAGTCCGGTCCCAGGGAGCACAAGGGGTGAGGGTCCTCAGGCTGCTTGAAGGGGAGCAGACTGTCGGGGGGAGACAGAACAGGGCAGAGCCAGGTCTGGGGGTGCTTCCAGCCTGGACAGAAAATAAAGTGAATTTTATGATGAAGATGGTTTTTAACAACACAGTAAACATTTTAATTGTCCTTCTGAGTGATGAAGCATGAGTGAGCATGCCATTGGTTGATGGTAGAAATCTTTTTTTCCTTCCTCGTTGATTGGACACCAGAAGGATCAGAAGGTGCCCCAAAGCAGCTGTGCCTCTTTGGGATGTTAAACAGCTTTGTTTATTTTTGCACTGTGATGTGAACGTGGTGGGAGAAACTAATGATGTCATTACTGTGGGAAGAGAGCTGCATGGGGTGAGAGGCAGAGGGACTTAGCAGCAGAGACCTTTCAGGTAGAAACGGTCATATTCAAGAGTGATAGAGCAGTTTATAAAATTAGAATATTTTATAGTATTAAGTATCTAAAGCTGTAAAGAATGCTAGTTTATTTCATTTACCAAATGACAACTTGGTTTCTAATATAATAATTATTTTTTACAAAATCATTTAAGATTTACTTAATTGTATGATTAATGAATATCATTGGTTCAGGTTTCTTAGAATCTTTTTTTATATTAATAAATGCAATATAATATTATTGTATAAGTATTATCGTATAAGACTGTGTAAGGCTAGTGAGTAAGAATTACTTGCTAATACTTAATAATATTATTTCATCTCTCTCCCCCTCTTTTCCTTGTCTTCCCCCTCCATCTTCTCCCAACTCTCTTGCCTCCTCTCTCCTCCTCCCCCATACTAGATCGATCAGGAATAGAAAATGTCAACTCGGTGGAGGCTTTGCAAGAAACCCTTATTCGTGCGTTAAGGACCTTAATCATGAAAAATCATCCGAATGAAGCCTCTATTTTTACAAAACTCCTTTTAAAGTTGCCAGATCTGCGTTCTTTAAACAACATGCACTCTGAAGAGCTTTTGGCCTTTAAAGTTCACCCGTAGGGCTGTTTATTTATACATGGATGGGTTCATGCAGACTGTACATTTTGTGCTAAAATGCTTATTTATAGGTTTGTACCCTCTGTGGAGAAAGAGGAACCCTTAAGACATTACATGATTGTTAGAGATCCCTGTAATCACGCAATAATACTGAGAACTTTTCAGCCATGCGGCAATGCACCTGACAGCGTCCTCCATGATATACACCAAATCAGCTGTGTCGCTCTTAAAACAGGAGAAGCTACACTGAATTATAATCACACTGAATGTTAAGGCTTTTTTCATCTGCCAAAACCAAAAAGAATTTTCATCTCCCTGTGGTATAAACAGAACGCACAATTAAAAGGAGGTGGGCTCTGAAGTTATCCTACTTGCATGGAAATTCCAAATCACAGACCTCTGTTTCACCCCCAGGCAGGCAGGGGTGACCCTAAGGAATGGAGAATTGAGCTGGGATTCAGCTGCTCCATGGGCTCTCCCCAGCCCAGCCATCAGCCGCTGCTTGGGGTCCTAAACAAGCCACTTAATTATTTTTTAGGCCTCAGCTTCCTCATGTGGAAAATGGGGCAAATAGCTCCATTGCCTGCTTCACAGTGGGCCTCATGAGGATTAATTTGAAAATGTCTGTAAAGCATATTTACCTCCTGGGAGATAGGCACTATGTAAATAAAGCATTATTTTTCTTCTTACTCATAAATAACTTTTGGAATGATTTCAGTCTACACCAACTCATTCATTATTTAGAGCACATGCATATGTGTATGTATAGCTATACACACACATTGCATGTTTATGACTATGAAATAACATAATTTTGTGTACAAATATGTATGAATATAGTTTTACATATTTCTTCACAATATTTTAAACTGTGAAGAAGTTTATCATACAAGAGGTTTAAAAATAGAGGTATGAAAAGAACCAAATAGGTATACTTCCTGCCTACTGATGAATTAACCATCACTTAAAAATGTTTAGATGTTATCAGATTGAATTTATGCTCTATTTTTGTTAATTTAAAGAACATATAAGGTAATCATGCAACAATTAAGTCAAAACTTAAGTAATATATTTTAGAATCTGCCTTTGGGAAAAGAGAATTAAATTAATTGTCCAAGGTACTAGTTCATTTAACAGTCCATTTAGCTGAGATTCCAAGCTTGAGCTGATAAAATTTGAGCTGCTGACCACTATTCACTTATAGCACTGCTTAAAAAAAAAAAAAAAAAAAAAAAAGGAAATAGTAGCAAAGTGGTTAAGAATGTTGGTTCTTTCTATAGAACTTAATAACTTGTAGTTTAAAGAATATTGTATTTAATATGTTGATAGCATATTTTTCATAATCTGAGACCATTTTTTTTACACTACAAAAATTTTTTTGTTTTATTGTTAGAGTTAAAATCCAAAATTAGAAAGTATCAATCCAATGGCCTAATGTGACCTTCTCTCTGCTGTGCGCATCTAGACTTGGAGGCCGAATGCTATGCCCAAGACTGTTGGGATTTTGTTAATTCTGATTTGTGAAAATGGCCTCTCATTTGCCGCTATCAGGAGAAAACGCCCAGTGGGAGGTGCTGATGAGTGTTTCTGTTCTCCCTTCCCTGCCCCGAAAAGAGTCTTTTAGCGGTGTTCTCTGAAAAAAAGGTGTCCATTCCTCTCGTCATTTGTGAACTGTGTGAAATTGTGAAAAGATGAAAGAAATCTGGTTTACTGATACGCCTGTTACTGTCGTGTCATGTGAGCAAAATGCCTTATTTTATAGTCTGGTTAACTGCTCTACAGCATCGTGACTGGGATTTGAACTGCTGCCACAATACTGCTTAACCAAGTGGGGGAGGAATCCAAGCCCTTCCATGCTCCAAGGCTACAGGTGGTGGCAACATCCTGGATGCCATTTCTCAGAACCATAATTGGATTTACCTTTGACTGGGTATGACCTTTATGGACTAGCTAATGTAGTTTCTGTGAATTCTTTACAAGGTAGCATTCATTATCTTTTTGAGATTTCTTATTTTTAAAGATATCCAAGGACATGGTTTGCTTTCTGTGGGAGTAGACACAGCTTTTTGGGGTATGTTTGGAAAAAAAAAAAGGTCAAATTAATACCGAATTTTTGCCTTTTGAATACACCTCTTTATCAAATGTATCTTTAAAAAAATGATTAAGCCTTTAGGAATGTATAACCAGATCAGTGTAAGTATTGCTTATTAAAATTTTAGTTAGGTTCAATATATACATACATCTATATATACATCTATATAGGTATATAGATACGTGTTTTGTCTTGTGACATTTTATTTGAATGAATTCTTCCTGTAGATGATGGGAAATGAACAAAGAGTTCATATGAAAAAAACAAGGTGCCACTCACAGCACTTCTGTGTTGGAAAATTATCCATATATCGAAACTTCGAATTCCAAAATTAAGCCAGCAGTGTTTTTACAAGCACATCCTTTTACCGAGTCACTGGTCATACACTACATTTAGGAGACGCTGAGAAGACAGCTGATGTGGACAGACAACTTTCTCAGTTGGTGGGACATCGCCGATTGACTGATAACGTACTGTATGAATTCATTGACATTTTAATTCTGCTTTTGCATTTTAAGAAACATATGGGCATTATGTCAACAAACTAAGGGCATTCATTATGTCAGCAAACTAAATCTTGTCTGCGCTTTTCATGTATCCTTCTAAGACCCCCAGGGAGGGGAGGGACAGCTTGTAGGCTGAGAAAAAGAGAAAACCCTGTCTTCTGGGAGATGCTTTTTTCTTAAGGGGGGAGGGAGGAAGACAGATGGTAAATTAATTGCAGGTTTAAACAGTTTCTGACCACGTAATGGATATGGGTTAAGTGTTTATCTTTCAAATCTACATTTCAAGAAATTAATGTAACCTGATAAGATCTGATTTATTTTCTGTAAACATCAGCTAGACTTATTACTGTGCACGAGAGTAACTGCTTATCTCCATTGTTACTTTTTTTTTTGTTTGTTTTTGTTTTTTTGTTTTTCCCCAGTATCAAGTTTGCTGAATGTAAAAGAAGAGTTTATCACTTAGGATATAGATTTTTTTAGGGGGGGAGGGAGAAGCATCTTGAAATCATGACTGACAAACCAAGGAACTTGTCTTCATATGATCCAGAATAAAACTTGAAGCTATCCTTGCATTAAAAGGAAGACAAATGGTTTTGGGGTGTTTGCCTTTTTTTTTTTTTTTTTTTTTTTTTTAAATGAGAGAAATGCATTATTGTAGACAAGACACAGGTTCAGTTTATTGACAAAATGATAATTGATGAGGGCATGGACAATATCTCATCCTGTGTTTCTGAATAGTAGCCTGTACATGGGATGGGGCGGATAATAAATATGATTTCTAACCAAGCGTTTGATTTGGGACTTTCCGGTTTTTGTTGTTGTAAAACTCTTTGTTATGAAAACTTACTGTCCAACACCTACATCTTGACCCCCTAAATGTGCAGGAACACCCCAAATCATTTAAGTGATGAAATCAGTAAAATAGTTAATAAACATTTATGAAGTACCTGCTATATACAAGCCAGTTCCTGCCCTTGAGGAATTAACAATCTAACTGAGGAAAGACAACACAAAAAAGAAAGCTGAGAATGGGGAAAGGTACCTGGCATGGGGGCACATGATGGAAAGAATTCTAAAATGAGAAATGCCAGGGGGTCCTGGGAGCAACTTCAGTCCCTGTAGTGTCAGACTCAAATAGAAATGAGGGCCACCAACCCATGTATAATGATCTTTGCAGGCCCCATCTGGACTTAGTTTTTAAAAAATAGCATCATCTGTGTCATATGATTATATATTTTGTTAAAATATTTTCCAATTCTATTTTAATCTGATTCCAGCCACATTTGGGTGTGTTGGGGGTGCTCTGATCTAGCCCACTTCTACCCCCCATTCTACAGGTAAGGAAACTCAGGGATTGACTGTCACGTTTAAGATCACCCAGCTAATGTGACAGCTGAGATTTGAACATCTGCTTCCAAAGTCACTATTCTGACCCATGCTGTCTGTGCTGCTGCCCTTACGTCAGGTTGGGCCTCCTTATCCCAGTTTAAAGCCCAGCTACTGAGGAGATCTTGGTCGTTCATAAAATTAGAGAGCCTACTGTGTGTCCTGAGGCCTCTGCTGTCCACATCTCTTGGCCTTTTAGGATCCACTCCGGGCAAAACAAAACTGTTTGGAAGCAGTTTGTCGCTTCAAATGAACGTTCCCTTAAGGAAAAGTGATTTTGTTAGGCTTCGGACTCAAATATCAGCTGGAGACATTGACCAAGCTCAGTAGATGTTGATTTTGTTTTGCTCCGGAGGATCTGACCCACTGAGAAATGTAGAGTCAGCAGAAGGGCCTTTTATGAGCACAGAACAACATCCATTTCTAAGATTTGGTTTTAATCCCTTGATCACAATTGAAGTGTGTGGAAATTTGTTCTGTTTTCTCCTTCGGTTCTGAGTTGCTCTCAGTGTTTAGGACATTGCTGCGAACCAGGCTTTGTTAGTTAAGTGTGCTAACAAGTATCTATTCTTTTTGTAGGAGTCAGTCCTAGTAGCAACTCTATTCTTATTGGGAGGACCAGCTTTGGCAGGGGATAATCCGGACTGCTTCTTCAACTAACCTTTTGGTGATAGGACAAAGAAGAATTTTTTATGAATCCAGGAGTTAGATCTTGTAGGAGATCAGGATCAGTTTCTCCAGAAAGACAGTTTAGGCACAAATTCCCAAAGGCATCTCACATATAAAAGGTTTCCTATCACATTTTCTTACACGGTGACCTTGAATATTCCCATCATTCTTAAGCTTTGGGAAACCACTGCTGGCTTTTTCCTTTTTTGTTCCTTCACAGTGTTTTTTATTTTTTAAACCTCCATTTCTTTGGGTGGTCTTAGCCTGGTGTTTTCATTCTTTTTGCTCAACTATTGCTCAGCATGTTGTTTTTCCTCCATTTATTTTTATGTTACAGCTGTCTAATTTTTCTCATTTGTTTGCACCTATTTCCTCAATTTTTCTGTCTCCTGCAGCTATCAAATACAAGATAGGTAATTCTCATCAGTGAGAAGCATAATCCCATTCTCTCCTGATCACTAATTTGATAATAAATATTTTAATGTCTAAAATATTTAGCAAGAGCTGCCTTGGAACGGTGCAAGAAGGTGGGCACAGAGGGCTTCACTTGTGCTTTGTAATGGTTGCTCTGATAACACATTATTGTTTATAACAAAACATTGCAATGGGTGGATGAGGAAGTCAATTTTTTTCCATTACTATTTGAGAATATTTTTTCTTTGCTATTGAGAACATTGTTGAATTGGCAAAGACAGAACAACCATGATTAATAAACAGTTAACACTCCAAATAAAAAGGACAAGGGAGTTCTTAAAACTGTAAAATAAGCTTAACTTTGACTTGTGGCAACATGTTGTAATGTATTATTAAAGGGATAGTTAGACACTTTCTAAATGGAAGAAAAAATCACTAAGAGCAACATTTCATCAACAGCACTCCATGCTAGAGTTCATTTCCATTCTTTTGATAAAGGGAAAGCAGATGCATTTATTAATACATCCTATGTGTAGCTGGGCACTGTGTTTTCCAAATGTGTCATTTGAGCTTCACAAAAACCTCAAGTGGTGGGTGCTTTTGTTACCTCCATTTTTTCAGTTGGGGGAACTGAGCACTTGCCTAAGATCTCATAAGATTACATTTGAACTCAGATTCTAGTGTGCCATCAAACTGCTTCAATAGTAAGTAAACTGATAGATTTAGTGAGACTTTTGGGAAACTCTTCTCTCCTTAAGCACAACACAGATAATAGGGCTTTTGGAACTAAGAGAATAAGCAGACAGACCCAGATAGGAGTCAATATATAAACATCACCCTGGAGGGAAGCATCTATCTAGATGTTCAGCAATTTGTCCATGCCCTAGGGCAGAAGTGTAGAGCATGTGCTGATCATGTTTTCCGGGGAAGCTGTCAAGGATCACTAGCAGTGGATGGCTGAATCAGACTCCAGAGTGATCTTGACAGGATAGAAAACTGATCTAGAACGTCTAAGAAGATGAAACAGTGAAAACAAAGTGCTTCATGGGTTAAAAAAAGTCAACTTCACAAGCACAAGTTGGGGAGATTGAAAAAGATCTGAAAGATTTTGAATCAACAGGGTGACATGAGAACCAGAACATGGAAAGTGTTCAGCCCACAATAGTCTGCCACCATCTGTCCACTTATGGCCTGTCTCATGTCCTGAGTATCCCATTTTGGGAAGGATAGTTATAAGCTGAAGGGTGTCTGGAAAAGGGTAACCAGAATATTGAGCCAGTTTATACAGTTGACCAGTTTATGCAGGAATCAATTGGAAGTATTTCTCCTGGGAAAGTTTAGAAGGGACACAAAGCCTGTCTTCAAAGATTTGAAGGCATATTATGACAAGAGGGAAGAGAATATGTAGAGGGCCGAAGATAGTGGGGGAACTCTGGGTAAGGTATAAGACCCTTAAGCCCAGAGGGAGCCTGCTGACAAGGTCTGGTTTGTCTCCCCACCTCCCTTTGGCATTCTCACCTTTCCTGAGAAGTCACGGAGGGCGAGGTATCTAAGAGTCCCATGATCTGCCCCCAAGTTACAATCAAACCTTGCCATTTTATGAACTTAACTATGCTTCCTACATGCTTCCCTTGGGGTGGAGAAGGCTCTTAGTGGGTTAGATTTGTTTTATTTGGTCTTTAGGGGCAGAATGAGGTACAAAAGGGGTAAATTACAGAGAAGGAGATTTAAACTCAAGGTAAGGAAAACCTCAAACAATTCTCAAATGGAATGGGCTGCCTCTAAGGGACAGTGGCTCCTTCCTGCCTTAAGGTAAGTCTTGGTGGGATATATTTAGAGATTGTTAGGGAATGCTTGGCCAGGTACCAACTGAACTTGGCTTTAGAGAACTCTCCCACCTGAGATTTTGTTCCAATAATGCTGCAACTTCACCTATGAATCGTTTTTTGCTGATAGAAAAAAACAACAAAAAGAGTCTTGGGAAAATGCACCTGTATTTGAATAAAGGTGTTTTGTTTTTTTTTTTCCAAAAGGCACAATACTATAAAGGTTTGCTTCTCTCTCTCTTTTCTTTATCCCCTACCAGTTTATTTTCTTGTTCCCAACCTCCGTGTTGGTGATGGACTGCTCACAGTGATACAATTGGGCATTCATGCTTAATAGTCTTTTTTTTTTTTTTTTTTTTTTTTTTAATTTATTTCTACTGAAGCCCTACAATAACATCAGAACATGACCTGGGGTGACTCTGGGCTTTCAAAGGCAATGCTCTTCAAGTTAAAATTCTATTGGGTCTTAATAAGGAAAAAAAAAGGGAGGTTACCAGCCTAGCTTGGTTTGAAGAGGCTCATTCTCAGATTGATAGAATTTTGGCCACAGCAACTCAAAGACAGTTAACTAAGGGGTAGAGAGGAGAGGTAAGATGCAGAATTTTAATGCCTGTGTCTGCAGACATGGGGAAAAGATGGCTTCCCTACATGTCCCTTGATTATTAAGACAGCTTAGAATCTAATCTGGCGATCTGGGCTCTGTTAAGATTTTATCTAGTTCTTAAGGGAAGAGCCCCCTTCTCATGTGTGCTATCAGCTAAACTAATCTACACAATTTCCTTGATTGCTGTTTCATTTCTTGGTTTGATAACTGTTTGCCTGTTATCTTATGATTACCTTTTGTGTAATAAGCATTTTGTGGGAGAGAGTGTTCATCTCCCTTATCCTTTGACATGATAGGAAAGGTGACTTTTATTTGGGTCTCTTTCCCCCCTCTCTCTATTCCCTGCTAATCAAAGAGCTTCTTTTACATCTATATTCTCATAGAATGTAATAAACATTTATTACATGTGTACCATGGACCATGCACTATATACGAAGTGCCAGGATACTATTAATAAAAGAAATAGTCTGTGCCCTCAAGGAGCTAATGATCTAATTGGGGCATGGGGGGTGGTGAGGGACAAGACAGGAAAGGGGAAGGGGGGGGCTGCCAGGGGGCATCTTGTTCCATAGACTCGGAACCAGATAGGACAGTCAATGCAGAGGGAGAGAGCTGAGTCCAGGTTCTGCATTCTGTAAGTGAATAATGTGGGAAGGATTTGTAGCCCGTCCTCCAGCTAGGAGAGGAGACTGAGGGAAGGGGAGTTCATCAAGCCTTGGTGAGGGTTTCAAATCATCCTAGCAGGGAAGTCCTTGGAGGTGAAACCTGCAGGGCAACCAGTGCAAAGTGGAACTGTATCAGACTACTATATTAGTACTATAGTATTGTACTAGTACTAGTATAGTTATACTAGTTATACTACTACTGTTAGCATAGTTATACTAGTTCTACTACTACTGTTAGCAATTATACTAGTTCTAGTGTAGTTATACTAGTTATACTACTACAATTAGCATAGTTATACTACTTATACTACTACTATTAACATTGTTATACTAGTTCTACTACTACTATTAGCAGTTATACTACTACTAGTATAGTTATACTACTATTAGCATAGTTATACTAGTTCTACTACTACTATTAGCAGTTACACTAGTACTAGTATAGTTATACTAGTTATACTACTACAATTAGCATAGTTATACTAGTTATACTACTACTATTAGCAGTTATACTAGTACTAGTGTAGTTATACTAGTTATACTACTACTATTAGCATAGTTATACTAGTACTAGTGTAGTTATATTAGTTATACTACTACTATTAGCATAGTTATACTAGTACTAGTGTAGTTATACTAGTTATACTACTACTATTAGCATAGTTATACTAGTGCTTTTATAGTTACTAGTGTAGTTATATTAGTTCCAAGTGGTTTACTAGTATAGTTAACTGTGATGAAGAAACTTCCTTCACCAAGACAGGTCAACGCCTTTTCTGCAATTTTTGGTGTCAGAGAGTTACCTAGGGCAAAAAGAGGTTAGGAGACTTTCCCAGTTCACACAGCCCTTGTGCATGAGAACTTGAACCCAAGTTGTCCTGGCTCTGAATCTTACTCTATCCTGCTTTTGTAATGTTGTTAGTAGTGGAACAGTATTCTGAGCCCAAACAATTGAGTTTCTGTCCTAAAAGGATTATAAACAAACAAAAGCTCTGTGCATAAAAGGGTTTCTAACAACATTATTCCTAATTATGAAAAATCAGCGGCAAATTAAAGGTTCAGCAGCTGGAGAGTGGTTAAATCGATTTAGAATGCTAATATAATGCATTATTCTACTATTCATTATTCGTATCAATGATTATTACTAATGAAAATGACTCATCAGTGAAGCTAATAAATAATGAAATCAATAAACAATGAGAATAATTAAAACTAATATCAATAATGAGGGGAAAAGGAAATTTGGAAAGACCTTTATAAAATAATTCAAAGTAAAAAGAAGCAGAAGGAGGAAGAGAAAATGACACACTAACCTAACCCCGGAGGAAAAGCAAACAAGAATGTTTAGAGGCAAGGACTGAAAATTTATGCTACTTTGTGCATTAAAATTAATTTAAACATAAATTGTCATTAATAACTAATTGTGTTGATGGCCACTATTGAGGATTTAATAAATTTAACTTTATTTAATAACAAATAATATAAATAAATATTTATAATATAATAAAAATAAAAATTTAATAATTAAGAAATTAAACAAATTTAATACATCATTAAGAATCTCTTGAATCTTAAGAAATAGCTCGAAGGCAGAAAGGCCAAGTAAGATATTTCATTTACTATTCTAAACATTTTGTAATTAAAATTTTTTTTTCTCTCAATGAAACATACAAACAGGCTATATCCAAAAAAACTTCTGTAAAAAATAAAAAATAGCAAATTTCTTATTTGTCCTAAACTTTTACAGTGGGATTCTGGGGAAATCTTAGCAAGTACCAACTGTCACAGGACCACCCAGGTTCTTTCCAAGTCCCCTTTGTTCTTCGGGCCTCCCACTGCCTAGTGAACATTTAAAGATTACTCCTCCTCCCGCCTTTCTCCTCTCACTTCCCAAGAGTTCAGGGCTCAGCTTTGCAAGTTTTTACCCCCTGAATATTCCAGGTAACTCAGAAATGATTGCCAAAAAAGACACCTGCATCTTCTTGCCTCAGTGGTAGTAACTGCCATCTGTCCTGATCTCTGGTGAGATCAGAGTGGGGCAGGGCTGGTAGAGATGGACTAGCTGATCCTAGGAACAAGGGGTGGCTGCTGAGCTACCTGGGGATGGAATATTAGGAAGAAGCTGCCAAAGATGGAGAATCGCCTGGGGGGACCAAGCAGGGGTGGTCTGCAAATACTCAGCCTTGGCAAAGATTGCACACACACACACACACACACACACAGTCACATACACTCCTCTCTCTTCCAGTTCTCTCCTTTCCCTTTCATCTTCTCCATCCCTCTCTTCCTTTAACACAAGTTATCTGGAGATAGTACCATCTTGTGGTCTTCCTTGTCCAACTCAAGTTCTCTTTAAATACAAAATAAAGAGATGAGAGTAGATGGCTTCTGTAAACGTGTTCTCCAATTAATCAATATTTATTAAGCACTGTGTGCCAAGTACATCACACACAGAAAGTATTTAATGTACGTTGCTTGGATTTGAATATGAACATGTTAACAGTCTTGAAGCTCTACTGTTATTTTCTTTTCTTTAATTAAAAAAAGAGACCTTTTATTTTTAGATTATAGTTATTTGGATTATTTTAAAATGATAATTATTTCTGGGTAAAAATAGCCAGCATAGTGACCAGGAATGGGAAAAGAGTTACACAAATGCAAGAACTCGAGGGCTGGACCACAGAACAGTAGAAGAGGAATAATGGGAAATTAGAGGGAAAACCTAGGCTGGGACCTGATTGTGAAGAGATCTCCACAATAACTGGAGGCTTTTGTATGTTATCCTTGTGGCAATAAAGAGCCATTGGAGGTGCTAGTTCCAGGGTCAGGACACGGTCAGACTTGACTTTAGGAAGATTATTTTTCAGAGAATGAATTGTGTGAGAGAGATCCTAGAAGCTGGGGATCTTAGGAGGATGCTGGAATAACCTGAGTGGGAGGTGGGAGGTGGGAGGCAGATTGGTGGCCCTAAGAGTGAAAAAGAGAAGGATGTGAGAGGAGTTATGGAGGTACAGGAGGCAACATTTAGTGATTGATTAGCTGTGGGGATGGACGGGGAGGGATGATATCAATGTCCTCATTGCCTGGAAATATGGATATGACCTCACCAGAAACAAAGATAGGTACAAAGGTGGGTTAATGGGAGAAGATCACACGTTCAATTTTGGACATGATGAGTTTGAGATGCTCATGGGACGTCTGGTTGGAGATGTCTAACCTGTAGTGAGCTGATGATGCTCAGGACTCAAGAGAGACTAGGCCCGAGATACAGTGTAGGAGCCATTTGCTACATCAGGACTTTCTGAACTTTTCCCTCTGGCCGCCCCCTTTCACCCAAGAAATTTCTATATGACCCCGAATCAAACAATTACTGATAACAAATCATAACTTCATGACCCCCACGTTCTGTTAGGTGACCCACAGTGTAAGAGGCTTTGTGCTGGACATGATCATTGAATCCTTGGGAGACTGAATGTGTGTGTGTACTAAGCAATGTTGAGGGCTATATTATTCTAATTCACCTTGCAGATTTCTACTGAATTGGATCAATGACTACATTTTAGGTAATCATAACTTCAAATAGTACTCATTTTTGTGATTATTTCATGAGCTTCATTATTTGCACTAATTGGGACCTAACCAGTGTTCTCTCTCATCCATATATAGTTTATATATAGTCTCTCTGTCTCTCTTTTGACCAAATAGAGCCACATATAAAATCTACATATTGTATAAACTATATATAAATGCTTTCTCCATATATGTGGACACACATAAACCTATACACACATATCTAGATACTATAAACATCTCTTTAGTGAGGGAGAGACAAGAGAGACTGATAGAGACAGAGAACCTGAGACAGCACAAGAACATTCGGGCCCAGTAGGCTTGTTGTAGAGTAGGAGCTGTTCGATCCTGCCTCTTGGTGCCCTCGTTTTTGTGAATATTCTTTTGTAGGCTGAGAGCAGATTTGGCATTTAGACCTTCCATAAAGTTGTTTGCTTTTTCTTGCTTTTCTCTGCTGTCTGAAAGGATCTGAAAAGACTAACCTCCCCCCACCCTCCTCCAAAAAACAAAAAAAAATCCTCTTTCATTCAGACCCAAGGAAGGATTCCTGAGCAATTGCCTTCTTATTTTTAAGCTCTCCAAGTCAGACACTAACAAGCTGATAATCGCCCATTGGAAGTGCCATACTTTATTTGCTCAGGATTTTCCTTTGTTGCTTTTGAATTTGGGAGGCTGGGGAATTGTAGGTTGCCAAGGGAGCCCTACAATGGCTTTAAAGAGACAGAAACTTCATTTTCTCTTACTGCCTGAGCCCTGGGGTTGTTATACAGCAGCTGCTTCCCCCCCCCCCCATCTCCCACTCCCGTTTTACTTTCCCCTTCTGGGATTTGGATGTTTACCAGGTCCCTGAATGGTCCAGTGTTGGGAGTTGGAGAATTTGGGGCTTTGGACTTGGGCTCACAGAAACCACTGAGTTCTGGGTTCTCAAGAGGCACCAGGACACTTGCTGGAGATGGATAGAACTAAAGGAGATTCTATAGGCATTTGTAGAAAGGAGTGGATTGGCTCAAACTGGAGCCACTGCCCTGAGATCAGAGCAAAGTTTCTGAACAAATGAAAACCCAGGTTTTGTGCTGGAAATGTCCAGTCCCAGCAGGAGAAGGCATCCTCAGAGATGCTTGACTTTTGATGGATTAGCTTAGTGATCTGCAGGGCATTTCTGTCCTCAGTGTTATTAGGAGAATCTTAGCTAGTGGAGGGAGGGGAAGGGGCGTCAGATTTAGAGTTAAAAGTTCTAGCAGTTACCAACTGAATCTTCTAGTTTATCTTCTAGGTCTCGGTTTTTTTTAAATCGTAAAATGGAATTAGTTTACATGACTTCTAAGTTCACTGGGTCCTACATCTGGAGCTAGAAGAGATTTTGGAGATCATCCGTCCCAACCTCTCATTTTACAAAGGGACGTCAAATTTAGATTAAAGGTTGCGACTTGGAACCTCAGTTCTAGCAGTTATCAATTGAATCTTCTAGTTTATCTCCTAGGTCTCAGTTTTTTAAAATTGTAAAATGGAATTAGTTTACATGATTTCTAAGTTCACTGGGTCTTCCATCTGGAGCTAGAAGAGATTTTGGAGATCATCTATCCCAACCTCTCTCATTTTTCAAATAAGGTAACTCTGACCTGGGCTACACAGTAGGGATGCTGTGACTCTTGTCTCTGCATCCTCTTGATTTCCTCAGGTTCAGCCTCCTCATTTTCTACATGAGGAGGCTGAGACTCAGAAAGGTGAGTGGCTGAAGCAGGGGTGGACCACAGGACCTGTGATTCTATTTTCGGACCTTAGCTCCGTGCCCTATGATGGATGCTAGATTTTCTCACAGCCACAGAGTGATGGCTGCATTTGATTTCAAAGCTTATTAGAAAAAAGATTCCTGAGATCTCAATCCTGGGCATGTACTCCAGCAAATAAGTGCTGACTGAATCAAAAAGCATTTATTCAGTGCTTGCTGGGCGCCAAGCTTTAGGATTAAGAACCCAGAAGTGACCCTGCAAGGAGCTCATATTCTCATTGAAGGGAGACAACATGTAGAGGGTCACCGGAATTTTAGGGGAGTTTCAAGGATGATGAATTGACCCATAGAATAGTATCTAAACACAACATTTCCCCCAAAGAAAGTGATACTTTTTTCAATAAGTTAATTTGAGAGGAAACCCAGGACCAAATAGGCAGCTTGGTAAAGAGTTTAAAAAAAAAACAAAAAGAAAAACAATAAGACACACCCATGGTTGGCTGAAAAATCCCTAATATCTGACACTAGCTGGCTTTGGACATTTTCTTTTTAAATGGAAGTAACGCCCTACACAATCTCAGAGTTGAAAGGGACCTTTGTCATTGTCTTTTGGATGCTTTTCAATGGTGCTGAGAACCAAACATAGTGCTCTAGATGTAGCCTGGCCCAGCTTAATTTTTTTACAAATTCAATTTCTTTCGATGGTTAAATTTTGTAGAGTATTTTCTTAGCAAGGCATAAGTGGCAGAAATTTTATTATTATTTCCATTTTGTAGAAGAGAAAACTGAGTCTCTGGGGCTATTCTGTGTATGATGCAATTGAGGTCCAGCTACTTAAGGGAGCACATCCTGCTTTGAGAGAATGGTGTAGTGGAAAGAACTTTGAACCTAGCTTTGGAAGTGGAGAATCTGGATTTGAATGTGAGATTTGCTATTTATTAGTTTTGTGACTTAACATCCTTCCTCTTTTCCTGCATTCTGGCTCCCCTTCGGTCCCCCAGAGTTTCCTTAACTATTATGTGAGAGTCAGACCAGATTCTCTCCTGTGTTTTTTGCAACTCTAGATTCATTCTGCCTGAAATGCCCTCCTTCATTTCATCAAAAGAACGATCACAATTTAGAAATGAAATCTATTCACACAGCATCAGGCTAGAATTTGGCAGCTCTGAGTTTGAGCCATTGGTTCAGCCTTTTGACTTATTATGAGGCTTTAATAGTCACTAAAATCTGTATCTGTTTATCCTCATCCATAAAATCGAGATAAAATAGTAAAATATTAGAGAAAGAAGGAAACTTAGAAGTCATTTAGTCTCATTATTTTTCAGATTAGTAAACTGAGACCCAGGGAGAGGAAATGTTGCTGTAGATTGTTATTGGCAGAAGGACTAAAATCAGGGACATTTCCTAGTTTAGCTAATTATTTTTTACTAATAGCTACTAAGCTTCCCCCCCCCCCCCCCCCCCGCACTGCTATTATAGCCTCTAAATTCTTCAGCTCTTTTCTGTACTGAAAAAGCATCTTCTTGATTCTGGCACAAATGCCATCAGCACTCCAAATTTTGGTGCCCTGAATCAAAGCCCTGATTGCCTTGTCCTAGTTACAGCTCTGCTATTAGATACAGCATTATAGCAAATGCTGCTCAGGGAAGAAAAACATTTATCATCTAGAGAATTGTTTGGAAGCATTTCCGGATGGGAGGACTGGTTTGGCCAAACTTAAAGTCACTCTAAAGTTTTGCAGTTAGAATAAATCTTAAAACCTAAAGAAGAAGTCAAGCTTATATTGCATACTTTTGGAATCCATTGAAGTTCAGAGGTGCTGGGTGGGTTATAAAATGGATCAGAATGTGTCTTGGATTTTAGGTAGCTCATGAAAGAAAATTTTGATGAATTTAGTGTAAGTGTCTCAGTAAATAGATTCCATTCCCCTTGGTAATACACATGGGTTTAGGAATGAAGGGAAAATTCCTCAGGCGGGAAAAATGTGTTTTGGTTTTAATGAAATTCAAAACATCAAAAAAAATGGTTCCAGACACCAGCTGAACTCAAACTCCTGTCATATTTACCCATTCTTCCTTAAGACCAGCAAGGCTGATTTATTACTCACAGTCTAGCTAAAGTAGGTAATAAATCCTCATTTGTCAATAAGATGAAACTCATTGGGTTGAAAAATGGCCAATGTGCCATTTCTGGTGCCCTTTAAGTGAATCTCACGGGCTTGTTGGCGCTCTGATGCAATGCAGAAAGTGACTGTGGAGATGGTCCTGTGAAGGACTGGGCATCCTCACCAGCAGCTCAAATCTTCTCTTGCAAAGCTTTTGTCCCACTTACTCCATGAAGCTTTCCCTTAACCCTCCTCCCTTCCCTCTCTCCCATCTGTCATCTCTTCTTTGGAAAGTGATCACAGTAACAACTCACTGTCTGGATCCTCTCCGTTGCCCTCATATATGGATGGGGATAGAAATATGCTGTTCCTCCACTCAGAATGTGAGGTCCTGAAAGGGAAGAGTTGTTTTCTTTGTCTTTGTACTCTGAGCACCTAACACAGTGTATCTAGTTGGTTTATTACTTAAGGTTTATACTTCTTGTCTATTTTGACTCTCTCCATTATTCTGTTCTTGAGAACAGAGATTGTGTCATAAAATGAACAAACCAATCAGCCTAGTGATAAAACTTGCACTTCAGCTCCGTTATCCAGGGTTATGTCTAATGAGGTACAAGTTGGACTGTCTGTGGCCCTACTATCCTATAGCCACCGCCTTGGTATGCAGCGATCCCTTCGTGGGGTTAGTTTTGTTGACTTTTTGAATTGAACTAGAGGGAATCTTCCTAGGGCCATCTTGATATCCATTTTCTATATACAAGAATTCAGGCATGAATCATATAAGTGACAAGACTTTCAGAAAGTTTTTTCTTCCCCAATTCTCCAAATTCATTGGATTTCAAAGGCATTAGGTGACTCATAAAATGACTCAATGCATCTCAGCCTTGAAATAGCTCTTTTAAGATAATTTTTGAGGAACTTAGTGTAAAAAACACTCATGAAATTCTGTCTGACTCTTCATGACTCCATTTGGAGTTTTCTTGGCAAAGATACTGGAGTAGTTTGCCATTTCCTTCTCCAGCTCATTTTTCAGATGAGGAAACTGAGGCAAGCAGGGTGAGTGACTTGCCTAGGATCACACATGCTAACAGTAAGTAACTGCCTGAGGCCAGATTTGACCAGTACTTAATTGACTTGGCCACTTAGCTGCCTTTAGTGAAATTTAGTAAAATGCCAAACACAGGGGGAGAAAAAAAGCTCCAGACACTAGAGGAACCCAAACTCCTGGGTGGACTTTAAGTCAATATCCAGATTGACTCTGAGCCTGACTCAGCCTTTCTTTTTTCTTGGGCTTTAAGTCTAGATGGGTAAGTTCAATTCAGTTCAATTAAACAAACATGTATTAATCACATCCTTTATGCTAATCACTATTACCAGGTTGTAAGAATTGGCAACAAAAACAGTCTCTGACCTCAAAGAGATTACAGTCTACTGAGGATTCTTTAAAAATATCATCTCTCATTGGTTCTTTACAAAGATGGAAACTGATTTTTAAAAATTTTATTACAGTCTTTTATTTATTCATTTGTTCATTCACTTATCTATTTATTCATTTATCAATTTATTTTTGTTGAGGTAATTGGGATTAAGTAATTTACCCATGGTCATATGTCTAGGAAGTATTAAATGTCTGGAGCAGATTTGAACTCAGGTCCTCCTGACTTCAGGGCTGGTGCTCTATCCACTGCGCCACCTAGCTGCCCCTTATAGTTTCTTTTTTAAAGCATATGCATAGATAATTTTTCAGCATTGATCCTTGCAAAACCTTGTGTTCCAAATTTCCCTCGCCTCCCCACTCTTCCCCTAGATGGCAAGTAATCCAATATATGTACTTGATATTCTGTGAGAGCAGTAATGTCAGTAGTTAAGGTTTACAATATACTTTACAAATATTATCTCATTTAACCCTCATGACAACCCTAGGAGGTAAATTCTATTACAATCCATATTTTATGGAAGAGGAAAACTGAGATTAAATGACTTGTCCAAGATTATATAGCTAGTAAGTATATAAGACTGTATTTGAACTCAATTCTTCATGACTCTGTCTCTAACATTCTATTCACTATACTATCTAACCACCTGTTTCCTTAAAAAAATTGTCCTTGGTGTTAAATACTATAATAAGAGTTCTTCGTTTGTCAGTTGTTCTTGAAGAGGAGCAAGACACCAGGGAGGAGATTGCATGTCATATAAGTGAATTGGATTTGAGTGAGAGAGGGCTTGGCAAGGTCGCCTGCCTCACTTTCCCCTCCAGAGCCACTGAGGTCCAGTGGCTAGATATAGATCAGGATGACTGGAGATGGCCCCTGATGCAGGGGGAGACCTCAGCCTTTTTAACCTAAAGTCTTTCCAGATTTCAGTTTGACTGAGTCAGCACCCAATCAGTGATTAAGGCTAGCTAAGAAATGAGGCAGAGAACAGCCTCTTTTACCTAGTCAAAAAAATCAATTTGGGGCGGGGGTTGGAGGAATGGGGAAGACCCTGAGGGTTTCTGGCCAAAACAGAAACAATTTCAATTTGCATGCAATCCGAACCAATCAGGGCCCAAATAATTACCAAGTGGGGCTTGACTTGGGATCTATTGTTGGCCAATCAATAAGAGCCAGAGTAATTTAATTTTACAACATGGTCCTGTTTTTAAAAATTAAATAATAGCTTTTTATTTTCAAAATACATGCTAAGAAAAAATTAAAAAACAAAACAAAACCAAAAAACACAAAATACATGCTAAGATAGTTTTCAACATTCATCTTTGCAAAGCAGGATCTATTGTGTATATTCCTAGGACTGGACCCTCATTGGGTGGTTCTCTGGTGGACACATTTTGACTTTATCTGTATGTGTTCATGTGCTCTCCAAATTAGAATGTAGGTTTCTTGAAGGGAGGAACTGGTTTTGCTTTTAATCCCATGTCCCCAAAGCCTAGCATGAAGCCTGGTCCATAGTATATTTTAATAAGTGCTTATTGATTGATTAATTGAAAATAGTAAAAAAGATGCTCAATTGGATCTGAGAGACACTTCCCACCTTAAGCAAATCCCTTCATTTTCCTGTTTTTCAGTTTTCTCATCCATAAAAGGATGCAACTTTAGGTCTGGGGATTTAGGACTCCAGAGGCAGAATTTGAACCTGGAACTTCTTGACTTGCCTGCAGTGCTGAGAAGTTAGACACTCCCCCCCCCCCCCTTAAGCAAATCCTTCATTTTCCTGTTTTTCAGTTTTCTCATCCATAAAAGGATGCAATTGTAGGCCTATGGATCTAGGACTCCAGAGGCAGAATTTGAACCTAGAACTTCTTGACTAAATCCCTTCATCTTCCTGGTTTTTTTTTCCAGTTTTCTCATCCATAAAATGATGCACCTGTAGGCCTATGGATCTAGGAGTCTAGAAGCAGAATTTGAACATGGAACTTCTTGACTCCAGGACTGGCACTGAATTATAGGAGAGCCTGGATTGCTTTGTTCTTTGTATTTGTGTCCACACTGCTTAGCCCAGTCCTTGGCATACAGTAGGAGCTTAAAAAATGCTTGTCGATTGATTGTGAGGTTCTACCCCACCAGGGACAGTGACCAATACTTTCTGAAAAATGTTTATGAAGGGAAGAAGAACAACAGAATCCGGGACCTTTTTCTTTGTGTCCCAGTTTCCCAGTTTCTTATCATTGTCAGAGCTGCTATTCTCCATTTCCTCGGCAGGGTGTGCTCCAGCACCAGAGACAGCAACCCCAGAGTCAATTTAGGGAAACAAGGACATTTTTGGCGAATGTTTGTTTTTTAGGCGAAGGAGGAAAGCTGTTAGGAAAAACAAACAGCTCATCAGGCATTGCAACAAAGGCATCTGATGGGGAAGGCAATCGTATCTTCAAGGACAGAGAGAACAAATCTCTAAAATTATGGAAACATCAGGAAAAATAACTTGTGTGTATGTGTGGGAGAGTTCTATAGGGAAGGAGGGAGGGAGGAAGAAAAAGCAGCAGCAGGAGAAGAAAAAGGCAAATGAAAATAGAGAATAATTTAAGGAGACATCAACTGATTAGACAAGGACAGGCAAGGAAGAGAGAGGACAATTGAGATGAAGGGCAGCAACTTCGCAAACAGAAATGCAAAGCCATAATAATTGGGAATAATTCTCACCATTCAGATGGGCCGTTTGCTGCCAGTACCAAATTTCCTGCCTAAGTAAATTCAGCTGTTCCACTGAAGTTCATTCTGGTTTCATAATTGTTGGTTATGTAGAGCCCCTCGTCTTGTACCTGATGAAAACCTTCACATTAGGCCTTGAATGAAGATGTGGGGTCCATGGAAAGGGGAGGGGGGGGACCAGAAATAGGAAGAAAGAGGGAATGGCTGCCTCATGGGTGCATTTGACTAACTGTTTTTTGTCCTAGCCTTTGTCATCATGGAGGAGCTCTTCCTTAGGAGAATGGTTCCAGTTTGATCTTGGCCAGGAAAATGGTTCCTTTTTCCACAGTTACTGTGTTTAGACTCCATGATTATCACCAGAAATCTCATCATCATGGAGATTGCTTCCACTTTGATACTCAACACCTCATCTGGACTCTCCGTTGCTTCTCCTCTCTGGTTGGGAGGCGTGGAAGGGGAAGCCAAAAAACTTTTCTTTTGGCTTTCTCACATTAGATTGGAAACTTTTTGGGGGCATGGACTGCCTTTCTTTTTTCTCCCTCATATCCCCAGTGCTTAGCAGTGACTACCACATAGTAGAATTCAATAAATCTTTTTTGACTATTAACTAGAGAGACGATGGAAAATCCCATATTTAGAATTGGAAAGGAACCTAAAGCCTATTGAGCCCCATGGTTGTAATTGTTAATAAATCATTTTTCAGTTGTGCCCTACTTCCTGTGATCTGCCATTTTCTTGGCAGAAATAATAGAATGATTCACCATTTTCTTCTTCAATCATCCAATGGATGAGAAAACTGAGGCAAACAAAGGGTGAAGGACATGAACCTGATCCTCACATCCAAAAGTCAATCCTCTCTAAGCTGCTATCACCCACTTGCCCCCAAGTAGACCAAGCTGAGAGTCAGGAAAATTACACTTAATTTAGTATGTGATCCTTGGCAAGCAATTTAACCTCTCTATGCCTCTTTTTTTCCCCTCACCTGCCATGGTGGGATACTCATATCTGTAGCATTTACTTCCTAGACCAGTAGGGGGGAAATCCCATAAATAAAGCCTATGTAAATATTGGTTATTTTTAAAAAGATTTTCTGGGTTTTGTATATATCAAATTACCGGAGACAAATTTTAGTTTTTTGATCTAAAGGAATTTGAAAGAATATGGGATCTGAAAACCTAACGACATGATGAAGGGAGTCACAGGACACGAGTTTTAATCGTGGTACTGCTACTTTCTAGCTCTGTGACCCTGGGCATATGGTCCATGTTTTCCTCATCTGTAAAATGAGAGGATTGGATCAGATGTCATCTATGGGCTTTGCTAATCCTCAATCTGTGAGCATATGATTCTGCCCCTTTTTTCCTGTGTGACCTCTGGACTCACCTAGACATCACATCCCTGAGATTGAGTTTCCTCATTTGGTAGATGGAGATCAGGAAACGTGAGCAGCCGATCTCCTAAGGGATGGGGTGAGGATCAAATGAGATAATATATGCCCTCTGAAAGTGCTTCATAACTGTAAAAGGTTAGGAAAATATAAGCTCTTATCATCAAGGCTTTTAATGTAAAATTATTTCATTTGATTCATTTTTCCTGGATAAAGATTTAAATCAAAGTGTATTAAAACACAGAAAAAATTAACATAATATAAAAGATGATAAATTATTAGGATCATACTTCATCTTTAGTTGCAGTTTAATGGATGCTATAAACACAGTAAAATGATTTGCAAATGGATGGAGTAATAGGAAATTTTATATTTAGCCTGTGAAGCATGTGGAAACTTCCCCTCAGGAGGAATGGGCAGATGAGAACAATTTGTTCCAATGGCCACGAAGGTTACATCGTAGATCACCGGGAGCTTGTTTGGACACTGAAGATGGCAACGTCATCCACCGCCTCCCAGGCCATCGCCACTCATCCTGATTTTTGTCCTGCCATTTTTGTCAATGAGTCTGGAAGAGAGAGTGAGATCTATATCTTTTGCAACTCTGCCTCCTTTAAATTCAATTCACAGGCAAGTCGAGACATCACCGGTGATGTGGTTGGTCTAAAAAAAAAGAACCAACAACAGGCACAATGATGTTTAGTGGCAACATTTAGTGTTGATCTTTCTGCTTCTACCAGGGTTACAGGCAGACAGAATCAGGTCCTCATTGAAGAGAAGATCTCAAAGCTTTCATAGCAATATTCTACTGAATTCTCTCTCTCTTTGGAGAGAAGTAAAAGATTTAAATAAATATTGTAGAAATCAGCAGAGGAGTCTGGAATAGAATTGAATCTGGGGCTTCCAAGAGAGGAAAAGCAATTTTAGACCCATTCCACAGTTCTTGGGTCCTGCCCTTTCTTCTCCCCACTTCAGCTAGGAAGCTCTACCCCTTCTGAAGGTGCAAGTTTTTGGATAAAACTGTTCTGCATCAACAGCAACCAATGATATTAGATATCTGTTTGGATGCTAAGAACTGAGCTAGCTTCTTTTTTTATTTATAATTTTTTTTTTCACAGTCTATATGCATGAGTAATTTTTTTTATAACATTATCCCTTGTATTCATTTTTCCAAATTATCCCCTCCCTTCCTCTACTCCCTTCCCTTGATGACAGGCAATCCCATACATTTTACATGTGTTACAGTATAACCTAGATACAATATATGTGTGTAAATACCATTTTCTTGTTGCACATTAAGTATTAGATTCCGAAGTTATAAGTAACCTGGGTAGATAGACAGTAGTGCTAACAATTTACATTCACTTCCCAATGTTCCTTCTCTGAGTGTAGTTGTTTCTGTCCATCATTGATCAACTGGAAGTGAGTTGGATCTTCTTTATGTTGAAGATTTCCACTTCCATCAGAATACATCCTCATACAGTATTGTTGTTGAAGTGTACAGTGATCTTCTGGTTCTGCTCATTTCACTCAGCATCAGTTGATTTAAGTCTCTCCAGGCCTCTCTGTATTCCTCCTGCTGGTCATTTCTTACAGAGCAATAATATTCCATAACCTTCATATACCATAATTTACCCAACCATTCTTCAATTTATGGGCATCAATTCATTTTTCAGTTTCTAGCTACAACAAAAAGAGCTGCCACAAACATTTTGGCACATACAGGACCCTTTCTCAACTTTAGTATTTCTTTGGGATATAATCCCAATAGCAGCAATGCTGGGTCAAAGGGTATGCACAGTTTGACAACTTTTTGGGCATAGTTCCAGATTGCTCTCCAGAATGGCTGGATTCTTTCACAACTCCACCAGCAATGTATTAGTGTCCCAGTTTTCCCACATCCCCTCCAACATTTATCATTATTTGTTCCTGTCATCTTAGCCAATCTGACAGGTGTGTAGTGATATCTCAGAGTTGTCTTAATTTGCATTTCTCTGATCAGTAGTGATTTGGAACTCTTTCATATGAGTGGATATAGCTTCAATTTCATCATCTGAGAATTGTCTAGAACTGAGCTAGCTTCTTGGTTCAGGGTCTGGGGGGATATTTGAACAAAAGCTCCCTAATTTTTACTTTTTTTTTTTTTTTTTTTTTTTTTTTTTTTTTACCATGGGCATATATATTTTTTAATTAAAGCTTTGTGAGAATCAACTGAGATAGTGATTGTAAAGCATTTAGCAGGGTGCCTGAGACAAAGTAAGTACTATATAAATGCTAGCTATTATTATTATTATTAGTGATGAAATGTCATTTTTTTTGTTTTTCCTTTTTGTCTCATCTTTGCCCAAGGTTGCCCCGTAAACCATCAAATATTCTCTACTTGTTACTTATTTCATGATTCTTCTTTAAAATGAACCTTGAAGATTTTCCTTTAGCTGAAGTTTAACAAAAATTATTTCACTACAAATTTAGGCAAAGGAAGCAGTGAATAAAGTGCCAGACCTGAAGTTAGAAAAACTCATTTTTGTGATTTCAAATCTGATCCCAGACACAATTTGTGTAACCCTCGGCAAGTCACTTAATTCTCTTCTGCTTTCTTCTTACCTATTAATCCATCAATCAATTACATGTTTTTATTAAGTGTCCATTATGTATCTTACACTACTGTTCTAGGGGCTAAAGATACAAAGATAAGTACTAAAATGTTCTGCCCTCAAAAAGATGACAACCTATGTGGACATAAGAATTTATCCCTGTATCCATTAAACAATTAACTTTAAGCACTTAAAATGTGCCAGGAAATGTGTAGAACAAAGCTGAAGCAGTTCCTGCCTTCAAGGAGCTTACCTTCTACTTGGAGGTGCTGGGAAGGGAGGAAGGAACAATAAATACAAAGACAAGAAAATACCCAATACATACAAGACGGGTCTATTCTAAGCGTCAGACTCTTCAGAGGATGGCAAGGCACCATGGGTTCTTCACATGCGGCTGGTTACTTCCCATTTGGGCAATTCCAAAGCTAATATATTAAAAAAAAACCCAAACCCCACTTATGCTAAAACCTTTATTAATAGCCCTGGAAGAGGATGTTGTGGTTCAGTGAATCTCCCAGTTAACTCGTGGTTAACCAGAGAATCCTTTCTGTCTCAATTGCTATTGTTGCACAATTTCTTTCCGAAATGCTTTGGTTTTCTCCCTGCTGTAACACGCTCCAATGCTCCAAGCATCTGCAAATTTTTTTTCCCTTGGTTGACAGACATCATAACTTGGCTTAGAGTCACTGTGGCCCCCAAATTCACCCCCCCCCCAGATTTCTGTGCTAAGGTAGTAGATGGCTCACTGACAATACATAGGGAGCCACATGAAATACATATTTCAACTTAGTGAAATCTTGACGAAGGATTCCTGCTGAACACTGGGATGAAGCTTCTTCGGAAGCGATAGCTCCCTTCTGCTGCGCACACACTGAGGGATGCTTTGACAGGGATTCCCAGGTAAGGACTCATAATGTTACTAATAAAAGGCATTAAGTTGCTGTGCCATTGATGGTCGCATATGACCCAGTGCCACCCAATGTTTTATGATTCTTGTCAAAGGCAAGCTCGCTGGGGATGCTTGACTTTGTGCAGGTGAACGGGACCTGCTACAATGTGCACGATAGCACCAAACTTTCCACTCCACTGGCATAGGCTTTGAGAACTGATTTTGCTTACCTCCAGCCTATCATGGAGCCATCAGTGGAGTATAGTGACATAGTAATTGTCAGTTCTTCCATTTATGCTTGATATGTGTTTATACACAGAAGGAATGTTCAAGGAACTCTTATGGGTTATGTCTGGTTGTGTGAGGATAATTGTAGAAGGAAAAGGATGTTGGGAGAGGATGTCCTGTTCCTGAGACAAACCTCAGAATCTCTTTAATATTTTGTTTAAATGAAACCTCCAGTGCCTAGATTTCTTGGGATTTACCTTTTTCTCCTAAAAGTGGGAAGAAGAAAAATAACCTTGGAATCCCTTTAATATTTCATTTAAGTGAAATCGCTGATATCTAGATTTCTTGGGATTTACCTTTTTCTTTTAAAAGTGGGAAGAAGGAAAATGGCCTGGCTGATTGAGACAGGGAAACAGATTTCAGTTCAATATAGGCTTATTGTCTAGCACAGTGCTTGACACAAAGGAAATGCTTAATAAAGATTTGTTGATCAATTTCTAATTAAAATGGAAGAACTTCCCATCAATTAAAAGCCTCTAAAATTAAAATGGGCTGCCTTGTGAACAATCTCGATGACTTCTTACTAGGAATATTGCAGAAGAGCCCCAGGCTTTGGACAAAGTTTGGGTCCAGATCAGGTATTTTTAACCTAGCATGCGTGTACCCCTAGGGATCTATTTCCAAGGTCTGTGACTTTGGATGGGAAAAAAACCATCTTTATTTCCATATCATTGGATTCCTTTGTGACTGTATTTTAGGTGTTTGAAAACATTCTCCTGAGAAGGGGTTTGTAGACTTCACCAGACTGCTGGACCAAGGATGACTCATGGACAAAGAAAAGTAAAGAACCCTTTCTATTGGGAGTGCATTTCAGTTCTGGGAGCCTATTGTTCTATGGATGTTCTAGTCACTTGGGTTCTGGATTAATTAATAAAGGTTTAAATTTTTTCATTTCTTAAGTTTTTTCTTTTTCCTCATTTTTCCCAGAAGCAGAATTTGTACTGCAGTATCGGGAGCCAAACAGCAGCTCTTTGTTAGAGGCAAACCCAATCGTGGGGAAAGAAAAGACATAGGAAATTTAAGTGCAGTTAAGAGTGCCATTAATTAACTTAAGTCAGGGGCCCAGAAGAGCCACCTGAATCTACATTTGTGCCAACAGAGCCATTAATTAATTTGAGGCCGGACTAGTTTGGGAAGGGAGGTGTTGATTTCTCCTGCTGAACCCAAGAGACTGGCCCACACGGCTGGATTCAGTTGCACCGAATAGCTACAAAGTAATGTGCTCATCCAGCTCAGGGTGCAGAGGAAGCAGTGAGGTGAGGCTGAAAATCTGGGCCCCCAACAAGTTTTAGAAAGGGCCTCCTGTCCTTAATTCGCTATAAAATAACCACGACTCCCATGAAGAAGAGCTCTCCTTTCCCAGGGATCTATTAGAATGTATCTATGATTGAGAAAGGGCCTCCTGTCCTTAATTCGCTATAAAATAACCATGGCTTCCATGAAGAAGGGCTCTCCTTTCCCAGGGATCTATTAGAATATATCTATGATTAAGAAAGGGCCTCCTGTCCTTAATTCGCTATAAAATAACCATGGCTTCCATGAAGAAGGGCTCTCCTTTCCCAGGGATCTTTTAGAATGTATCTATGATTACAGAGAAACCCTTAGACTTCTCCTATGGCCAGATTGCCAGTCCAGCAGAAGGCATCAGGTGCCTGAGCCATTCTCACCTCCTTGGGAAGGGGGCTTCATTCTCACCTCCACCTGGGAGAAGACCCAGTTTCCTTCTAAGTCCAAGTCCAAGTAACCGCCTCTCTGATGCCTTTCTTGATCTCGTCAATGATTAGCTCCCTCCATCTCTTGAAATAACTCCATATCACTTTGTGCTTTGGGTTGACTTACTCATTTAGGCAGCGAGGTGAGTCCGGTAGCTAAAATGCCAATCTGGGATTGTTGGGCAGAATATCCACATTGGAGAGATGATGGCTCCATCTGTGCATTCCATAAGTAAAAATAAATGACATTTATATGAAGTATTTTAAAGTTATCATCTGTCATTGTTCCCAGAAAGGGTAGAGCGATGTTCTCCTCTGCGGCTCTCCTCATCATACCTGTGACTTCCCTCAGCCTAGCTACTGTCCCTCAGGCTGGATTGTCTCCCCGTTAGGGTGCCCGAAGATAGGGATTGCCTTCCATTTTGTGCTTGTAACCTTAATGGCTGGTACGTAACCGCAAATTAGTAAATGGCCATACCTTCATGCGTTCATTTATGCATCTGATTTGATTGATAAAATAATTTTGTGAGGTCATAAATATACATATATGTGCATACACACATAAATATATGCAGGTATATTGTATGCAGACTTCTTTATATATATCTCTGTCTATTTTACATGTTAAAGGTAAAGAAAACGAGACTAATAGAGGCGAATCTATTAAATGTCACACACAATATACCCTAGAAGAAAGACTCCAATCTGGATCTTCTTATATTTCTGGCTCTTTTATATAAGCACACTGATTATTTAATTTTTTTTAAAAAAATTTCTTTTTTTGCTGAGGCAATTGGGGTTAAGTGACTTGCCCAGAGTCACACAGCTAGGAAGTAGTAAGTGTTTGAGGATGGATTTGAACTCAGGTCCTTTTGACCTGAGGGCTGGTGCTCTATCCACTGCACTACCTAGCTTTGCTGATCACTTAACTTCTGATGGGATCTGCCATTGAGACTACTGAAAGAATACACCCATTTTTCTCAGCTGCAGAAAAAAAAAAAAACCCAAACAAAACACACCAACTCTCTTTCCAAAACTTGCTTAAACACTTTAAGATCTGCTAATTTTGCCAATAATTTCAAAGCCATTTGAGCATTTATATCCAAAGGGCCCTTTCTGTGGGGTTTAAGCTCTTTGTCAGGCAAGACGCAAACATTTCAGGAACCGCTTTCAGTGATTTGGAAGATCCAGTTGGTAAATCACTCAGGAGTAGTGTTGGCTGGGTGATGTGGGAAGAAAGGAGTCTGGGTAAAAATGTGGTGAAATGCAGATTTGGAGCTTGCTACTTCTGACCCTAAGAATATTCCTTCACTATTTCCTCATGAACGATACCACTTTGACAACCCTTCCAGCTGTTCAACTCAATTAAACAAATTAAACAATTAAACAAATTAGAGGCAAGGAAGAAAACAAGCATTTATGCAGTACCTACTATATGTTAGGTATATTAGCATATTGCATTATTAGTATATAAGCATATTACAAATGTTATCATTATTTTGCCAAGGTCATCATAAATACTGTCATAAAATTTCAGGTTTTAGAATTTGCAAAAAAAAAAACAAAAATAAAAAAAGGCAGATAAAGGGAGGCTGCTTAACCAATGAGATACTTGAACATTTTACGTTTTATGTCTCACTATTGTTTATCATTTAGTGATCTGTTTAAATGCATTTGTGACCCAATGCTACTCGAATTTACTTTTGAAAACAGTACATACCACTGTACATTTAAAATTTATTTAAATTTGCAAACATACTGTTCCATCAGTAAAGTACAGTACTTAAAACTATTAAAACTCACATGAAAATATTATCATCAAATTTCAAAACTTAGAGTTTTTCCATTTTGCTTTCATCTCGCTATCATTTTGAATGTGTGTTGGGGGTGAGATGGGACTAGTAAAAGCAAGAACAAGAACAAGAGTTCACCAAAAAGTTATTTTCTGAGGATTTTGTTTGTTTGGTTTTGTGCCAAACATGTCTACCTTTCCTTTCGGGTGTTTTTTATCTCTGTCTGTTGCTGGTTCACTACTGGCTTATTTGCAAGCATCAGGCATTTTGTTTCTAGGAGAGAGTACAGATTTTGCCCTCTCTCTTCCTTGCTTCCTTACACAGATTTATGAAGGGTGCAGTTGTGCAGTGATTCTGGGGCAGAATCAAATGAAATGACCTCTCTGGGATGTAACTCATGACCTTGGCTTCCCAGTGTGCATCATGATTATATAGCAACATTGGTTCTTCTAAGACCGTACAAAATGTACTCTCGACTAAATGAAGCTATGGAATGAGACAGAGAATGATATTTAAATAAAGGAATAAAAGAAACAATATGGATTTCATTTTGAACTAAACAAAAAATAGGGAATTTTCATAATCACTCAGTGAATCAATAATTATGTCTACTCTCTACATAGAAATTAGAAACCCCCAGGTGCCTCAGTGGATACAAAATTGAGCTTGGATTCAAAAAGATCTGAGTTCAAAGGCCTCAGACACTTACTAGTTGTGTGATTCTGGGCAAGTCCCTTAACCACTCTCTGTTTCAGTTTCCTCATCTGTGAAATGGGGAGAATAGTAGCACCTACCTCCCAGACTAGCTATTGTGAGGATCAAGTGAGATGATATTTATAAAGCATTCAGCACAGTGCCTGGCACAGAATAGTCATTTAATAAATGCTTGTTCCTTTCTCTTTCTCTACTACTGGCCAGGCATTCTGCTAGGTGCCAGGGATGAATAAGACCCATCTTGAGCCCCAATAATTTCTGATCTTTAGGTTGAAAGACATGGAGAGGAAGAAGAAATTCTGTTTTTTTTTTCATGAAGTCACACCCAAAAACTATAGCTAGTGTCTTTCTGAGACTCATGGCAATTGCTGCCTGTACCATATACTGGGGTACTAGGTACTATAAAATGCATACAAATTTTCCAATGTAAAAATACACACAGCCTGTGTGTACTATGCTCGGTTTTGTGTACCATTTTGGACTCTATAAAAAGACTATAAGGTCTATGAGGGAGGAGACTCCGTTATACTTTTTAACATATAGCATTGTGTTGGGCAATTAATTGATCAATAAGTATTTATTAAGCACCTACTATGTGCTAGGGACAGCACAAAAGACAAAATGAAACAATTCCTGCCCCCCTGAAACCTAAAACAACACAGAAGAAAGGAATTCAGAGACCAGCTGGTCCAATGTTGTCATTTTTACAGATTGGCAAACTGAGGCCCAAGAAGCTTACCCAATGTCATTCATGGACTTAGAACCAGGGTTATTATTTGAACCTGAGTTTTCGGACTTCAGAAGAAGTTCTCTTTTCCCAGAATGACATCGCCTCCTATTCTATCAGGGGAAATAAGGTCTACATAAGGTCTGTACTGTCCATATAGATAACATGACCAGATGGGTTTGCCTGAATGCACTTGCTCATAGGGAAGCATGAATTGCTGTCTCTGGAATATCCTTTCCAAGGAAGCAGGCTAGCTGCTCGGCTTTCTTCACAGAGGGGAAGCTGGACTCCAATTCTATCTAGTTGCCCCTCAAAATGTCCTCAGGGGAAATAATTTTTAGGTTGAAGATAACTGATCATTATTGCTTAAAGGAAAAGGAACAACGTTGTATCCGAAGGTTTACGTCCTTCCCATCAGATGCTAATTTTACAAAAGACCATCATGAAGCAGTGAGGAGCAAATACATTCATTTATCCAAGCATACAGCACAGATAAATTAACTTCTCTGTTACACAGATTTGACTGTGCCAGAGAATGTGTGTAGTGAACGAGCTCTTCCCTTGGGGCTCTTCCCAGGAAAATCTTTCAGCTCATCTGAGAGAGGGAAAGAAAGAGAAAGAGAGAGAGAGAGAGAGAGAGAGAGAGAGAGAGAGAGAGAGAGAGAATCCCCACTCACCCAAGAGGAAATTCTCATAAGTCTCTTGGAAGACAAATCACACATCAGGGATGTGTTGGGGGGGCTGGCTTCCCTCTTTGGCTACGGCTTCCAAAGAGTTCTCTTTCTCTGGATTTCTCCCTCCCCCAAAGAGTTCTGGATCCCGAGACAGGACACTCTTGAAGCAAGATGCAAGAGGACAATATCTCTTCTCTGAAGCTCTCATGCTAACAGGCACATCACATGGAGTCATCCATCATCCTCTCAATCAAAGAGATGAGTCTTATTTGGGCAGATGATACAGAGTTATAGAAAGATGTACAAAACAGAGTAGAAATCAGGGTGTTTTTGCTTCTCTTCATTTATGTTATTTATTTATTTTGAGAGGATAGTACTGGTGGATAAGCTGGGAGGATCCAAAAGTGCTCATGTAGAAGGGATATTACCATGTAGTAGTCACTCAATCAAGACCTTTTGATTGCAATTTCTCCCTCCTCCCTTCCTCTGGACTTCCATGTTGGACTGATTCTGTGAATTTCCCTTCCGTTCCCGTAGTTAGTCAGTTAGGAAACAAATATTTATTCAATACTACTATTGATTGCTATGTGATGAAGTTGAAAGAATATTGGGCTGGGAATGAGAAAAAGACCTGAATTCAAATCCTGCCTCTGACACGTATCAATTGTATAATCCTGGGCAAAGTAAGGATAAAAATAGTATCTGCTTTGGGTTTTGTGAGGATCAAATAAAATAACACTTGTAAAGTATTAATCTTAATTTCATTATTATTAGTATTTATACTACTACTCCTACCATTATCACTGTCACTATCACTATTTACCACTACTACCTTCACCACCACCACCACTATCACCACCACTATTACTACTACTATTACTGTACTATTACTACTATTACTATTACTACTACTACTACAACAACAACAACAACTACTACTACTACTACTACTACTACTACTACTACTACTACTACTACTACTATTACTACTACTATTACTACCACTATTACTAAAATAGTAGTAGTAGTTCTTACCAGGCATTGTGTCAGAGCACTAGGAATATAAAGAAAGGCAAAAAGAATACTTGCCCTGTAGGAGTTTATATCTGATGGAGAAGACAACATATAAGCAACCAAGTACATAAAATTTATAGATAGATGGAAGGCAATTTCAGAAGTAAAGTTCAGGTGAACAACTTTATTTTGGAGTGATACATCATGACATCATAGAGCTAGAAATGAAAAGAAACTTTTTTCTTGCTATTGTTGTTTTATTGCTGTTATTTAATCATTTCAATCATGTCTGTTTCCCCAATCTTCTTGGCAAATAGGAAATGATGATTCAATGCTTGTTGACTGCGACTCCTTTGAAATTTTTTGATGATTTAAACTTAAAAAACAGCCTAAGAGATACCTCCAGGGAAGCAGCCTGGCCATCTCCTAATGGAACCCAATTGATCAAAAGTATCTCCAAGGTAGGGATTCTTTTTCTCTTGTCTTTGGATCTTAGTCCCTAGCACACAGCTGGCTTTAATGAACGTTGATGATTTGTTATTCAATTGATGGAGTATGAGATAATAGATGGCAGGATTTAAATTTGGAAAAGATCATAAAGAAGCATTTGCTCCACTTTCCAGTTGACAGGTTAGGAAACTGAGGCTCAGAGCAGGACTGGGATTTGGACTAAGATCTTTTATTCTGAAACCCATTCCCATTTTGTGGTGCTCATGTGACACTTTGTCAGGTGTACTACAGAGAAACTTAGGGGAAAAACCCTTCGACTCTGATTGTGAATCCCTTTCCTCTTGTAGAATGTATCTCCACAGGAGTAAGGAGAGTGAAGATTCATAGGACAAATGGACAGAGTATTAAATGTGAACTCACTGTGATCTCCAAGCTGGCCTCTGCTTGGTCATTGGAATGCTAAGATCCTTTGAGACCATTTGGAAATCATGGAACCTGGGTGGTTTTATGTTCAAGGAGACTGCCCAGTTATTTTTCTCCACACCCATAGAAAGGGACATCCAGATGTCTTGAGATTTCTAAGTGAGACCGAAATAGCCAGGGAGCCAAAAGTGCTCTTTAATTTCCATCTCATGCATTTCATTATCCATTCATTTTAGTTTCATTCATTCCTTCCACTTATTTAATGTTTGATTTGAGAAAGCAGGAAACAATACTGGGACTTTCTGTTATGCAAAAATTATATAACATGTTTTCATTTGTGCAAGAGCTCACATGTTCTCTTTGGTGAATTTCTCAAAAATAATTTTAGGTTATGCTGTTTATATAAGGTTTACCCAGAATTTTAAAATCTAGATGCCAGATAAGAAAGTACAGGAGAAAGGGAGGGCAGAAATGGGCATGGAAAAGGAAAAAAAAAGTATGAATCGAGCAAAAACCATTGGGTTGGGAGTCCAGAGAACTGTGTTCTAATTTAGGCCTTTTCATTAACCCTCTGTATAATCTTTTTTTTTTCTTCAAAACATATACATGATAATCCTTCCATATTAATCCTTGTAAAACTTTGTGTTCCAATTTTTCTCTCCCTTCCCCCACCCCTTCCTAGATGGTGAGTAGTCCAATATTGTAAGCATGGTGGAAATATATATTAAATTCAATATATGCATACACATTTATACAGTTATCTTGCTGCATAAGTAAAATCAAATCAAACCAGAAAAAAAGAGAAACAAAATAAAATGCAAGTAAATAACAACAAAAAGAGTGAGAATAATATGTTGTGGTCCACACTCAGCCCCCATAGCCCTCTCTTTGGGTGCAGATGGCTCTCTTCATCACAACATCATTGGAACTGGCTTGAATCGTTTCATTGTTGAAGAGAGCCACGTCCATCAGAATTGATCAACGTATAATCTTGCTGTTGCCATGTACGATGGCCACCTGGTTCTGCTCATTTCACTCAGGATCAGTTCATCTAAGTCTCTCCAGGCCTCTCTGAAATCATCCTCCTAATCATTTCTTACAAAATAATAGTATTCCATAACATTCATCTACTATAATTTATTCAGCCATTCTCCAATTGATGGGCCTCCACTCAGTCTCCCTGTGTAATCTTGAACGAGTCACACCTTCTCTTGACCTAGTTCTTCATTGGGAGGACTGGCTTATCTCTAAACTCCCATTGAGCTTTAGCATTCTATCATTACATCCAGCTAAAGGCACTCTTCTCCTTGGTAGAGGTAGGATTGTGAGCTCTGACTTCCCCACAGTTCTTATGGATGATTGAATGAAGATTTCTGGAGAAGTCTTGCTCAAGAAACAGCTAAGACTCTAACTTTCCCCTGCATTTAGGGTGGTATCTGAAACATCCCTAAAATACTACATTCATTCACAGTGAAATCAGACTCTTTTCACTTAGTGCCTAAGGGGTGCAAAGGCAGAGGAGTCAAATTTTTGTATTCTGCTTGAGAATTGACTCTGACAGGTGCATTTCTGAAAAGAGTACTGTCCTCTTCCCTCTGTCAGAAATACAAGGTGTCCAAAAAGTATTCATTTTGGGAGACCTTGTCTGTACAAATCACTCTTGATCTCTCGGTTTCCAGAGGCAAACAAACTATAGACAGGTAGATGAGTCTTGGGAAGAATCTCCAATCTGGAACATTACCTAAGATCTGTATCTTTGGTTAACTCAATGGGGGAACTTTGAGGTGACCTCTGCCAATAAGCTGAATGGTCTAGTTGGTTGAGAAAAGACCAGGAGACAGGCAGCCTCATCAAAATAGGTCTGGACAGCTGACCAGAGCAGCTAGTGGTGGAGTATCCAGTTGGTGGGTGACACAGAGCCTGTCAGGAGTGGATTGGGGGCTATCAGCTGCAGGGCCATTTCCTCTGTCCTTCCACAGGAAAACCCCCCACCCAACAGGAAGTTGCCATTCTTGGTTACTCTGTTTTTTTTGTTTTACGCTTCAAACCCAGAGCCCCTCTTTGTCAAGAAACAAGGCTGCCTCCTCTTCAGGCTCTATCGTGGTCCCTGCTTCAGCGATGTTCCAAAGTCTAATCAGGACACTGGTCTATCTGATGGCCCATCTTTGGGGGATTTTTAAAGTCATTTCTGGTTTTTAAAGTTTCTCTCTCCTTCACCATCAAACTATCAGTTGGTTTGCCTGTCCCTACAAGCCCTCCCTTCTTTCTTCCTTCTAAGTTTCAAATGAGAAAAGCCCAGATCACCCTAGCTTTCATTAGCTAGGCCATAAAGCCGATTGCCTTTATTTTATTTTATTATTTCAGAAATAATCAGTGTACCAAATATGTTAGGCACAAGGTAAAACTAGGATCTGGACCTGTGACTATATTGGTCACATATTAAGCATAAAATAAAAAGATCCTCAGCGAAAAAGAAAAAATGAATATATTCATTAATTAGAGTTGTTTACAGTTAAACCCTCCGTTGGGTGGTGGTAGAAACAGCCTTTTCATTTGTCTGGTTTTTTTTTTTTTTTGCTTTCATTTGGTGGGATTTCTTTTTCTTTTCCTTTTTTTTTTTGTGTGTGTGTGTGGGGGTGGGGTGGGGGGTGGTGTTGGGAGGCTCCTGAGCTCCAGGAGCAGAAAGAAAGAATAGTATAATACAGCAAAGTTAACAAAAGTCTGTAATTTTTTTTTAAAGTGCAGATTCCTTTTAGAATTCTTTACATAAAGTCAAATTTACTCTAAAGTGAGAACTGTCTCTAACACCCACTGCTCACTGGTGATTATGGGGATTAAATACTTCTAAAATGCTTACTTTTCATGGCATAGTAGGCTCTCTATAAACGACAGCACTTATTATTTTTCAGCTATTGTTATTATCATCACTATCTTGATCATGTCTGTCAACCCCTGCCTTAGTTTCCTCAACTGTAAATAATACCCGACTCCCAAGGTTATGAGTTAAATAAGAATACTTATAAAGCACTTAGCACACAATTATTATTATTAAACTTAAAAAGGGACTCTGGTAGGTTCTTGAAGGTAGGCACTTTTTGGGAGTCTATCCCTAGTGCCTAGGACAGTGCCATATTAGGCACTTGATCCATGCTGGTGGAATTGATGTGAATTGAAGTTAACCACCTTATGTCATCCTGGGTTCGCGGCATCCTTTAAAATGCTTTTCCCTCCTTTCCCCCTTCTCTTCCCCTCCCCTCAAACCAAGGGCTAGTTCCAAGATGGATTATGGTGGGGCCCAAGTTGCATTTATTGGGAGTTATAACACCCCCCCCATCAGTTTCTTTTGAAACCATTTAAAAGGCACTCGTTTTGACTTCTCCACAGCCCCCCAGGCACGGGCTGGCTCAGCAGGGGCAGCTTTTAAGTCTGACCTCATCTTTGTCCTTCATTGGGCAGGTCAGGCCTGGAAGCAGATGGATCTCCAGCAGTCCTTTCCCTCCATGCTCCTTTGGTGTACCATGCTATTTTTGCTCAATAACTATAATCTCACATACTGCACAGGCCTAAAAATAGGGACTTATACTTTTATTCAGTGGAGAAACTGTAATATTTCCCTAGAGGGAAAATAAATGTTAGGTTTTTCTTGATTGGGGTCAAAGGAGATGGAAATTTTTCTGGAAATTCAATCTCAATCCCTTCTCTGAGTATCTCTATCAGACTAAGATACGCAGACATTTCTCTGGGCGCAGAGGGAAGAGCTGTTAGGGAGTCCCTTCAGTGCAACACTCCCACTGGGCCAAGTTGTTTGGCTAAACTCACAACTTTTTTCAAGAGTTAAGTAATTTTGAGGAAACTCAACAATTCAACAATGAACTTTTATTAAACGCTTACTACGTTCTAGGGCCTGTTTTAAATTCTATAGGTTAAAAATGAATTCTTTCAAGAAGCTAATATCTTACTAATGGTTGGGGAAGATGCAGTATGTACCCAGAGAAATCAATACAAGGTCATCCAAGAAGAGGGAGAATACTGACAATTAGGGAAGTGAAGCAGTGCAGGGTTCCCATGGGAGATGTCTGCTGAGATAAACCTTCCAGGCTTTCCCTCCTGCTAGAGGGAGGTTCCTTATTTGGGCCTCCTCTGCGCTAATGGAATCACAGCTCCAGCAATTTCCCCTAACACTTGCATTAACTGCCTCACAGAGCTTAAAAGTAGACACTTAATACATGTTCATCGAGGAGAGAAAATGAGATGATTTATTTGAACGTTCATTATGCATGAAAAAAATCTGAGAAAGCATCATTATCTGGGCTTCTCTACTTCCTCTTTTCTTTTCTTCTTTTTCTCCTTCACATTTCCTTCTTCCTTCTCCCTTTCTTGTAACCCTCTTCAATCTTCTCTTTTCTTCCTCCACCTTCTTTCTTCCTTCCTCCTCCTTAGTTTTATCTTCCTTCTTTTCTTCTTTCTCCCTCTTATTTTCTTCCTTTGTTCTCTTTTTTCTTCTCCTCCTACTTTTCTTCCTTCTTTCTTTCCTTTCTTCTTCCCCTTTCCTCCCTTCCTTCCTTCCTTCCTTCCTTCCTTCCTTCCTTCCTTCCTTCCTTCCTTCCTTCCTTCCTTCCTTCCTTCCTTCCTTCCTTCCTTCCTTCCTTCCTTCCTTCCTTCCTTCCTTCCTTCCTTCCTTCCTTCCTTCCTTCCTTCCTTCCCAATCTCTGCCCTCAAGGGGCTTATGAGGGAGACAACAAGTATATGCACAAGAACAAATATAAAGGTGATCAATACAAATAGATGCAAAGTCATTAAACACAAGCTTGTTGGAGAGAAGGCACAGCGTTTTGGGGGGCAGTGATCAGGAAAAGCTTCATTAGTAAAACCTCACTTGAGCTGTGTCTTGAAGAATGAAAGGTATCCTACGAGCATGAGGATAAAGTCAGAAGTTGTTTACAAGTGAGATTTGGTTGTTGATTATGGCAAAAAGGAAAATAATTTGTATCACAGGTTCCCATTGATTTCTAACTAACCCCAGGATGGAAAAAAACAGACCAATGCCTGCTGACCACCATGAGGGTCGTGGCAAGTTACCCTGGAGTTCTAGCTTTTGCAAAGTCTGGGCACAGCTGCTGAGTTGGAAATGGGTTCAACTAAATCCAGAGATGAGGAAATCCTCAGTGACAACTACCATTCCAGATGTTTTTTTTTGCCAAGAATCTAGATCCACAATATTTAGACTTCTCGCTCTCCACTTATCAACCTGTTGTGCACATCTGGAATCTTGCTCTTGGAGCAGCATAATTTTCTTTTTTCTCCTCATCTGGACCAGCTGTTATCCTGGAATCTTTCGGAAGGGCGTAGATTCCACAGAGAGATGGCTTTGGCAAAAACTCCTGGCATTTTAGGCGTTCTTGAGTGCTGGTTCCCAATTTTTTAAAATCCAAGGACACTTTTTAAAAATGTGGAAATAGTTCACAGGCCCTACTCTTGGTTGGTTGAGAAAAGTTATTTATGAAAATGCTATTAGAAATTCAAGAGTGCTTTTAAGTGAATTTGTTTTTTATGAACCATGATGACATCTACCTATCTATCTTAATTTATGCACGAAAAAGGGCAATACATACAATTTTTATTCAATTTACTGAAAGTGTGCTGGCTTGTTTATAATACTAAGACATCGGATTATAGATTTACAGGTGGAAAGGACTTGTGAAGCTAGAGTATCCATTAAAATATATATAAATAAGGAAATCAAGATCCAGAAAGCTTCTCAAAATCACACAGGTCATAAACATTGGAGGATGTGAATCTATATTCTACGACTATAGAGTCAGTAGGTTCCCCATTGTACTGCCCTGTCCCAGAATGTCTTTACCAACATAGATCTACCTGTATCCAAAATTTGAGATTGGAAGTGATACCAATATTGACACAGAGTACAAGCTGCCATATGGGAGAGAAAAACCAGATCACGTGTGCTGCTTCCCTGGCCATTTTCAAGAGGTCTGCCAAAAAGAAGAAGGACCATTGTGCTGTGTTCATGTCAGGGAAATTTCTGATGGTCGATTTTGATATCTCAACAGACCCAATTCATTGGCCTATTCCCATTTTATTATGTGGGTTTTCTTGACTTTTAGTAATAAAGTTACACAGGAGGTCTGTTATTCATCCAGGAACACTCTGAGTAACACAGGAAAAGAATTTAGTGTTACAGATTTTAAGGGTTTGAAGGAGATCTTAGAGATGTTATTGAATCAAAGAATCTCAAGAGTTAGAAGGGACCTTGAGTACCATTAAGTCTCACCCATTCTTTTTTTTTTTTTTTTTTTTTAATGCGGAGACAATTGGGGTTAAATGACTTGCCCAAGATCACACAGCCAGTGTCGGAGGCCAGATCTGAACTCAGGTCCTCCTGACTTCAGGGCCAGTGCTCTATCCACTGCACTGCCTAGCTGCCCCAAGTCTCACCCATTCGTGAACAAAAATCTTTTCCACAACATACCTGAGAAATGGTCAAACACCTTTTGGTTGAACACCCTTCACCCAAAACAGGGTGACCCATGGCAGTCCATTTCCCTTTTACATGCCTCTAACAGCTGGGACTTTGACATCCATCCCAAACTGCTCATTTTGGAACCCTCTACCCATTGCTCCCGATTCTGTCCACTGGGGCAGGACAAGATGCGTCTAACTGCTTTTCTGTAAGACAATTATTATGTCTCCCTTGAATCTCGTATTCCTCGGGCTAAACACAACCAGTTCCTTTCCTCAAAGTCCACCGTTCTGGTGGTATTCCTCCAGATATGTCCTGGATTATTAACAGCCTTTCTAAACGATGTCACTCGGGACTGAATGGGCTATTCCAGTTGTGGTCTGGCTAGAGCAGGGTACAGGACAGTCATGTTCTTCTTCCTTGGAGCTCGGCTTCCCGAGGAGCACACTATCTTTTTGTTTTGGCTGCTACATACTGTTTACTCCTTCGATTCAGCTTGTAGTCCACTCTCCCCTCCTTTTTTTTCAGACCAACTGGTCTGTGCTCAAGCCTTTCCAGTCTTGTACTTGTGAAGCTGTTTTTTAACCTGACAGTTCAGTTTTATATTCCAACCCAATCCTGTTGAATTTCATCTCATTAGATTAAACCCAATGTTCTAGACTATTATGATTTTTTCAGAGCCAGACTCTTAATTATCCAATGTGTTAATATCCTGATTTCATGTACAAACATGATGAGCATCCTTTCTAAGTCACTGACTTTGGATAACATGCTTATAGAAATAAAGTTGAACAAGACAAGTACAAGTCCTGTGTTACAGGAGCCATGTAGACTTCCTGTCAGGTTGGAGCATTAATGACTATTCTTTGAGTCTAGCCATTGAGCCAGTTCTGAATCTACCTAATTATACTGTCATCTAGCCATGATAATTATATAAGGTACTCCATCAAATGCTTTGTTAAAGTCTCAGGAAACTATAGCTACATCATTTCCTTGATTTACTGCTATCATTTTATATTTTTTGTGATTCTCAACCAAATTGCTTGAAAGAGCCATCTCAAATAGTCCTCCATTTCCCCATCTTTTATTCTCCCCTAACCTTGTTAAGACTGGGTCTTGATTTCATCAGCCAATTGAAAGTGCTCCTAATGATCTCATAATTGCCCAATCTAATGGCCAAATCCTTCTTGACCCCTGTGCAACAGTTTACATTTTTGACAATTCTCGCTTCCTGGTTTATTCTCTTCTCTGGATTTTTGTGGCACTTTTCTCTCCTGGTTTTCCTTCTACTTGTCTGATTGCTCTTTCCCTGTTTCCTTCGATGGATCTTCATCCTTGTCACTTACATCCCTGCAGATGATTCCTAAATCTGGCCCTAGTGTTTCACTTGGCCCTCAGTTCTGCATCCCCAAGTGCCTACTGGGCATTTTGAACTAATTGTCTGGTAGGCATCTCAAACTCAACATGTCCAAATTGAACTCATTATCTTTTCTTCCAAACCCATACTTCCTTGGGATTTCCTTATTTCCATTGAGGACACCAGGTGCCTCAACAGTAGAAAAAGGCAAATGTGCTTATTTTCACCAAAGGGAACAGAAAAACCCAGAGAATTAACAGGACTTGGGCAAAATTGAAGGTAATGAAGCATCAGAGGTGGAATGTGAGCTGAAGTCCTTTGACTCCCAACTCAGTGTTTTGCTTTTGCTGAGGTAATTGAGGTTAAGTGACTTGCCCAGGGTCACACAGCCAGGAAGTGTGTCTGCGGTCACACTTGAACTCAGGACCTCCTGACTTCAGGGCTGGTGCTCTGTCCACTGTGCCACCTAGTTGCCCCTTGTTTTTGCTTTTTGGCAAAAATGCCACAGTGGTTTGCCATTTTCTTCTCCAGCTCATTTTTCAGATGAAATAACGGAGGCTAATAAGATTAGGTGACTTGCCCAGGATCACAGCTTTTGGTACAATTCTTTTAAAAGGGTTCCTTAAAAGTGTGAAAACAGGAAACCCTATTACATATATCTTCAAAAAAAGTATACAGAAGTATGGAGTGATTGCTTTACTTAACTCCATTCCCTCTTGAAGGGGGGGATAAGATGCCCAACCAATCAATTTTAATCATGGACCTGGAACTAAAAGTGAAAGTAGACATTGAAAACCATCTAATGAAGTAAAATGCCTTCAGAAGAGAGGTCTGTTCCAATTGGCTGGGGGATTTTGTTATGCTCTCTGAGTATTATTAAATAGAATGGTTTTTTTGGGGGGAGAAATTAGCAGTGAATTAAAGCCCTTGAAAAAGAAGCACCTGTGGGGGAAGACAGGCCTTACCCAGGTTTCTACTTAATCTCCCACCTTTTACTTGTAGAAATCAAAGCCCCAAAGGGCCAGGAGGATGCTAGAGTCCCCACCTTCACAGATCACAGATATTTGAAGAATTATTTTGTATCTTATTTTTTAGTATTCTTGTTATTCATTATATTAAATGCCCCCTTAAAAAAACTTTTTAAAGACTAGCTGACTAGATTTTCAATTGAGCATCTTATTGAAAGGAAGCACACTAGTGGGGGCTCAAGCCAACGGCATTAGAAAATCACCCCGACCACTTTGGGATACCTCTAGAACCTTGAAGGGAAGAGATAGCCGGGGAAGAAATGGCTGGTCCGCTACCGAGAACCCAATTTCTCAGTAGTAGGGAGAGTCAGGAGAAGGACACTGCAGAGCTTATATAGGCTATATATATATATATATATATATATATATATATATATATATATATATATATATATATATATATATATATATATATTTATATATTTATATATATATGTACATCAATATTAGGGACATTGATATTGGCTGGACTTGTGATGTCATTGGTATTAGAAGCTTCTGGATGAGAAAACTCCTTTTTTACAAATACAGGCTGGCAACAGTTTAGAGAATTGAAAATTAAGTGACTTGCCCAGTTCAGCTTCCTCATTTTATACAGTGACTGACCCAGGGTCACAAAACACTGCGTGTGAGAATTTTCTGCTTTCAGGACTGACTTTCCCTCCACTCCACTGTATTGCTCTACTATGTTAAATTTGATATATATTAAACAAGAAAGACTTCTTGGTTCTGTAGTCTGGGGTGAATCACTTATCCACTCAGTGATCCAGGAAATCTATGCGGTGCAGAGAAGTTGCTAGTCTGAATTGGAAAAAGCATTTTCCTGTGACAATGAAATTATGGATCCTGTCCCTAATATGGCAGCACCAACACTGCCCTTCTTGTTTGTGAAACCTTCTGAACTCTCCTTTGTTTTCTTTTGCATGTATTTAAGTGTTTAATTTCTTCTTTTTAAAATTACTATTGCTTTTCCCCATGCCCCTCTCCCTATTCTACTCTTGACCCAAGCAAATGCTCTTCCTCTTAACAAATAAGGATAGTCCAGAAAAAAATTTCATGCATTGGTAGTGTCTGAAATAAGGGAATTTTTTATTTTTTGCTGAGGCAATTGGGGTTAAGTGACTTGCCCAGGGTCACACAGCTAGAAAGTGTTAAGTATCTGAGGCCAAATTTGAACTCAGGTCTTCCTGACTTCAGGGCTGATGCTCTGCGCCACCTAGCTGCCCCTGAAATAAGGGAATTAAAAAAATATCCAAGAAATACCTGAATTATGTTTCTTTAGAATTTTGCATTGCACTCAATATTTACAGTGTTTCTGTGATCTTAAACTATTTCTATCCAGTTTCAAGCAGCATATTCTATCTCCAGGAATGGAGATCCACATTCACTTATTCATCCATCCATCCAACAAATAAGAGAAAATTCTTAATATATCCTCAGAACTGTTTGTTTTAGATGCTGAGAGATAATGGAACTCAGGACTGCTCAGATTAGATGGCCCTTCCATGTACTAAGCCTGGGATTTTAATATGGGAAAGTGAGGAGGAAATGCTTTCCAAGCATGGGGAACAGTCATCAAAAAAGAAAAAGGGATGGAAAATGGAGTTGTTTTTTTTTTGTGGGAATAAAGCAAGATGAAGGGATCCACCCAGGAGGGGTAATGTCTAATAATGCTAGAAAGATAGACTGGGTTAACTCTAAATGTCAGAGGAGTTTGTAATCGATCCTATAAATTACTGGGAAGTCATTGGCATTTTATTGACTAGGAGAGAGAGCTGTAAGATCTGTGCTTTTGGGAAATCACTTTGGCAGCTGTCTGGAGGGTATTGGAGAAGGGGAGAGATTTAAGGACAAAAGAGGTCAAATAGGAGGGTAGTGTAATACTCCAAGAGAGAGAGAGATGATAAGGGCCTAAACAGGGATGGCCCCAACTGGATAAAGAAAAGGAGATATATCTGTGGAAACAGAGTCAATGAGATTTGACAAATTAATGGAGAGGCATCCTGAAACAGTGAAAGGGCACTGGGTTTAGGATCAGAAGATCCGAATTAAAATCCAAGCTCAGTCGTTTACAACTGGTATGATCTTGAACAAGTCATTTAACTTCTCTGTGCCTCAGTTTCTTTACCTGTAAAATGAGGGGGTTGGACTGGATAAGTAACTTCTAAAGTTCCCTTGTAGTTCAAGATCTGAAATACTTTGTAAGGTCAAGAGAGAGAGATGAAGAGAAGTTGGATACCGAGGATGTGAACTTGGGCTCACCTGGGAAAGATGGTGATAGTCTCGAGAGAAATAGGGAAGTTTGGAAGGAGGGTAAGTCTTGGGGAAAAGATAATGAGATCCGTTTTGAGCACATAGAGTTTAATATCCTTATGGACATTTGGAATATCCAACAGGAGGTTGGTTTTGTGAGACTGGATTTGGGAGAGAGATTAGGAATTAATAATAGAATTAATAATTAATCCCATGGGATGTGATGAGCCACCACGAGAGAGTGGACAGAGAGAGGAGGGACTAGGAGAGAGCCTTGGGGAGAGAAGGCACCACAGTGAGGGGGACGGATGCAGAGAATATTCTTTGCAGAGGAATTCCCATTCTCAAAGACACCATTGCATTTCAAAACCTTGCCTGTAGGGTTCATTTCTGCTGCTATTTGAAGTTCCAGGAGAAAACTTGCTGGAGGAATTACTACTTGGCACATGGCACACTAGGAGAACTTCATTGTCTGGGTCAAGGGTTTATATCATGATGCTCAAGGACAAAGGAAGTCTGTAATTCTTCTCGGAATTTCAGTCACCATGGTTACCAGCATTGAGTGGCTTCCCTTGGAGTCTCAAGAACATTCTGCTGAGCATTGACCTCTGAAGATATGTAGAAATAAAAGTAAAAACTGAAAAAAGCCAACAAAAAACACAAAAAATATTAATCTTATGACTTGTGGATCTGGCAGTGCTCAGATTCTCCTCCTCCCCTCCAACTTCTCTTCTTCCTTCACCTCCTTCTCCTTCTCTTCTTCCTGCCCCCTCTTCTTTTGCACACCCTCTTCCTCCTTTTCTTCCTCCAACTCTCTTCTTTTTTTTCCTCCTCTTTCTCCACTTCCACTTCATTTTTCTCCTCCTTCTCTTCTTTTTATCTTCTTCTTCTTCTTCCTTTCCCCTTTTCTCCTCCCCCTCCTCTTCTTCTTCCTATTTCTCCTCCTCTTATGAAAAGCTTTACCCAGGGTAGACCTATTGATCCACATAGGGAAAACAATTACCAGGAGAATGAGGTATATTCTATACTTTTCTGAAGGGATAAAGCCCTCAGGGCCACTGATAGGAATCCACCAATGCTTTGGGGGGATCACTTAGTTTTGGGGTTAAGAATAGCAGAGGCAGTATAGTATAAGGAAATATTACTGGATGTGGAATCAGAGGACCTGAGTTCAAATTCTGACTGTACTACTTACATATGTGACCTAGGACTAGTTTCTTTTCTATGTCTCATTTTCCTCATCTTATAAAACAAGAAGGTTGGAACAAGTAACCTCTAAGATCCCTTATGGTCCATTAACAATTATTTATTAAGCACGTACTATGTGCCAGATGTTTTCTGGCTTCTTCCCTTGATGCCTGTAAACATGTCCAGGAATTCTCTGGTATTAAAAAAAATCTTTTTTCCTGGACCTATTTTCCTCTTAAGCAGTAATATTCTATGGATTTTCTTCCAGCTCTATAGCCATGATCTGATCAGTTGGACCAGCTGAGTGTTGATAAATCCTTTGAGACTTCCAAATGGTATCTGGAGTATTTCATCTGATAGAGGAGAAAATTGACACCATGAAAAGAAGAATAAAATAGAAAAAAGGAGGAAGAGAAAAAGATGAAGAGAAAAGGAGAGAAAAAGAAAAAGAGAAAATGAAAGAGAGAAAAAGAGATAGAGAAAAGGAGAGAGAGGACAGAAAAAGAGAATGAGAGAAAAGGAGAAAGAAAAAGAGAAAAGATGAAAGAGAAGAGGAGAGAGAAAAAGAGAAAAGGAGAGAAAAGAGAGAAAAGGAGGAAGAGAAAAAGAGAAAGAGAAAAGGAAAGAAAAGGAGAGAAAAAGAAAATGAAAGAGAGAAAAAGAGATAGAGAAAAGGAGAGAAAAAGAAAATGAAAGAGAGAAAAAGAGATAGAGAAAAGGAGAGAGAGGACAGAAAAAGAGAATGAGAGAAAAGGAGAAAGAAAAAGAGAAAAGATGAAAGAGAAGAGGAGAGAGAAAAAGAGAAAAGAAGAGAGAGAAAAGACAAGAGAGAAAAAAGGAAAAAGATAAAAAAGAGAAAAGAGAGTGAAAAGGTGAAACCCCTTTGCCGAGGAAGTTCAAACTGGGGGGGTACTGAAGAGGAATGGAGAAAGAGGAGTTGCCCTCGTTCGAATGCCCCGTCTGCGCCCCCTGCCCACCGCCCTAAGAGCGGATTGAACCAACCCCAATTGGCTCCCCAAGCGTCCCCTGGCCATCATCACCTTTTGGGAGTTCCTAGCATCCAGCTGTATCTGCTGGTCAGGGACCACTCTTCTTCCTTCCTTAAAGAGCTCAGAATCTGGCTCACAGTTTTCCTCTTCACTCCATTTCCTGCCCTTATCCTTGGTGACTTCAGTTGAACACTGTATTCCTCCTCCTTCTTCTCTTTCAATCTCTTCTTCATGCTCTGCCCCAAAAGAGCAGACTCCAAAGCCCGAGTTCGCTTGGGTTACATTTGTGCCTTAGATTGCCCACTTTTCAGTTAGTCACGATTGCCTCTTTAGAAAGCATTTTACATACATTTTCTATTTGAGACTCACAACCACCATGTGAAGTGAGGATATCTATATCTATCATCTATCTATCTATCTATCTATCTATCTATCTATCTATCTATCTATCTATCTATAGATATAGATATATATAATTATAATGGGGATCTCCATTTTGCATAGAAGGGAAACTGAAGCTCACAATAACTTGTCCATAGCCACAAGGGAGCAAGTAACAGAGATGATATTTGAACCTGTGTCTTCCTAAACTTCAAATCCAATCCTCTACACACTCTCCCATGTTGCCTCTCATCAAGAGAATAATATTCTAAGAATTAAAAAATAAAACCTCTTTGTTTCCCTCTTTTGATTATGGTTGAAAGTAGAAGGTGGATTCCATCTATTTTCCTGGGTGGTCAGTAGGAGTGCTTTCATGGAAAGTCATTACGATTTTCAGAAAGGAACACTAGGTTCTTTTCAGGGAAAACAGCATCCAGGTGTGAAAAAGAAGGTTTCAATGATTTTTAAAGTGAGTCACCCAACGGAGCCTTTGTAAGCTGGGCACTCGACTCAAAATATGGGATGTCCACAAAGTTAGCTCCCAAGTGGTTACGAGGATGATGGTGGCAGGGTCAACTCTGAGGTCAGATCTGCGAGTAGAACCAGAAATACCTCTTATTGTGTTAGACTCACTCATCAGAAGCCGTCTAGCATGAGTTGTGGCTACTATCCTTGGGGTAATATTAATGGCAGGGAAAATCTGCAAACGGGGCGAGGGAAGATGCAGCTTTTGTGTCCCTCCTACGATCTGGCAGTCTTTAAATATCACGGACATTTTTCCCTGGGAAATAATGGATTAAAAAAAAAGCATTTTGGGGCAGCTGGGTTAGTAGTTAGAGCACCAGCCCAGAAGTCAGGAGAACCTGAGTTCAATCAAATCTGACCTCAGACACTTAACACTTGGTAGCTCTGTGACCCAGGGCAAGTCACTTATCCCTAATTGCCTCAGCAACAACAACAACAACAATAACAACAAAAAGCATTTCAAGGAGATGAAAATGGAGTTAGAAGATCTGAACTGGAGAAGGTTAGAGGCTCATGGACCACAGGATTATAGACTCAGAACTGAAAGGGATCTTTGTGGTTATCTTGTCCAATGGCCTCATTTTACAGATAGGTAAACTGAAGCACGGAGAAAAAATCAGGGATGTACACAAGACCTAACAGGTTGAATGAATTGGGATATGAAACCAGACCTTTGTATTCCAAATCCATTAGCCGTTGCAGCACTCTGATTTTCAAAGTTCCATTAGTAATGATGTCTCTGGTCTTCCTCCTGTTGTTGTTGGATTGTTCAACAAAATCCAAACCTCACACAAATAGAGAAGGTTCTGCACACAACTGGAGATCTAAACTCATTTAAAAATTATGTATATTGTTAGCACTAATGATCTCCCCTTCCCCCATTATTGAGATGAAGAAACTGAGTCTGAGAGGTTTAGTGAATTCCTTAAGATCTTTTATGGCTTTGGGAACATTGCTTCACCTTCCAATCACTAATTCTTCCTCTTTTGCTTAATTGCTGGTGTGTCAGAAGCCTTTTAGTAGAACCCTCTCATTTTGGTGAGGAAACAATGTATAACCATATGTGGATATATAAATATCTGTATGAGTATGTATATATAATATACATACACATATATTGCGATGTTCTGTTGTCTCTAGGTTGTAATCATTCTCTGGGAGAAGATCTCTTGGGGAGCTTCTGGAGGCAGCCTTATTACAGTATCAGTAATCCCCAAAATGCAGCCAGGAATTAAAGTCCAGATCCTATATTGTGTCCTTCAAATTTTGAATCTTTCCCTGTCAGAATGTCTCCAGCCAGCTTCAGTCTCTAGCTCCCTCTGAATCCAAAGCCAGCACCAAGGTAGACGTGGGAATGAAATCTTGACTCTGAATCTCCTAGAGTGTGGGAATCAGACTCTGTCTCCTAGAATGTGGGATTGTGGGTTTTCCAGAATTAGTAGGAGAGGAATTTTGTCAATACTACAACAAAAATGGACCTAACTCAATTTCCAAAGACACACTTCAAACATACATTATAATTCAACTGGCTTTAGGAAATTATATAAGTTATAGAATAAGGAAAAAGAAGAAAGAACAAGAGGAGATGTCAACTAAACTAGGTGAAAAGGATGAATCAGATAAAAAAATACAATTCTGAGCCACAGGAGCATTTCCCTGCTTCATGATGACTAATTCCACTTTTTTATGTTTGAGAAAGGAGACCTTTATCAAAGTTAATTCAGGATTGTATTCCTGATTATTTTTGCTAATTACATTTCCCTCCATCCCTATTTATTCTATTATCTCTCTCTCCTTTCATCCTGTCCATCCTCAAAAATATTTTGCTTCTATCTGCTCCACTCTGCTCTCCCTTCTGTCAACTTCCCCTTCTATTATCCCATTCCTTCCTTCTTTTTTTTAGGGTAAGATAGATTTCTATACCCAATTGTGTGTATATATTATTCCCTCCTTGACCCAATCTAGACTGACACCCCCACTCAATGTTGGCTCCTTATATCCTCCCAGAGAATGGGCTCGTGGGAGCTCCTTACAGAACCAATGAGCAAACTCCTTGAAAGGTGTAAACTCCTTTAAAGGTGTGAACTCTGAGCTAGAGAATTAAGTACCAGACAACAATTTAGCACTTAGTGATAATCCTAACAGTGTATTCCAGCGAGCATGGAGAGAGCCATGGAAGCTGCTGCCTGTTCTCCAAACAACACAGGTCACTCTCATTCCACAATGACACAGTGGAAGGAAATGAACAAGATATGTTCATTTTTCAACTAAACATGCTTCCCATTGACTTTTGATTAAAAGTTGCTTTCTTTTGTTCAGAGAACAGATTCTTTGTCTCTTTAGAGGGTCCAAACTCCTCAGTGACCAGCCAAAATACAATGCAGTCTGTCCTGTGTTGGATTCCTCTTTCCCCAGGTCCTCCTTGCCTGAGTGAAGAGTTAAGTGCATTTTCAGAAATGGAAGAGCTGACCTAGCCCTCTGAAGACCTCTCTGAGAGCCACACCTTTTCTTCTTCCTCCCCAGAACAATGGCTCTCACCTTCCCCCTTAGTTCTTTATTTCATTTGTTGTTTGAGGGAGGGATGGAAGAGGGAGAAGAACTAGAGTTCTGGAACTCTTCCGCAGGCTCCAGTGGAAGCTTGTAAGTTTGATTGGTTGCAGGTTTGCCTTACTCTTGGAGCAGCTTTAGTAACTAGGTGAATGCTAAGAATCTGTATTTGCTTCTCAGCAAAAGTTAGACGGGGACAGACTCTTGAGTCTATAGGGCGATCATCTATGGGAGGCCTTTCACTCACAGGGCAAACTGTCCCCCTGCCCATATGTCACCTCTAGACTACACCCAAGGAGTATCCAAAGATGGGTCCGGTGAAGTAGAAGATATTTGTCCTGTGGCTTTTGTCCCATACAGTGTCATCCTTCACTATATCTATTTGCAGTCTCTGAGAATTTGGAAAATATTATTTTAATTTAGGACCCATGGAACCAGAAACCACTATCATTACATAGAGTCAAAATACTCCTACCTACCTGCCCTGAAACCTACAAGGGGCAGGCAGATGTAACTATATTAGCTTTTGGGAACTTTATTATTACCTCCCCCCCCCCAAATGGATTTTAATTCAAGAAAACATACATTATGCGCCATGAATTGTGCTCACCATTGAAACTGCAAAGATCAAAATGTAGAAGGAACATTTATTGGGGCTAACCAGTCCATGGAAATTGAGTCGGATCCTTCCTGTGGAATAGTTTTTTGGCTCTTCCCTGGGTCATAATAGACCTGAGGAAGCTACTCAGAACAAGTTTGATAGAAGCTGTTATCTCTCCAGACTTGGTTCCCTTGAAGATAATTGTCAAGTTTGTGGATGGGATCCCAACCATCAATTCCCCTTCCTCCTCTGATGACCCCTGGGCAACTAGCCAGCTCTCTGGCTCCCAGGCTGGTCGTAGTGCTCCAGGATGCTGTGAGCAATGAAGTCTCCTTGAGAATGCAGGGCACCACACTGCCTGCAAGTCACGATCTCACACCGGGCACACGGACTGTTCAGGGCCATGCCCTGCCAAGTTCCTCCCTCTTGGTGAAATAAGGCTTCTTTAGAGCTTCTCCCATGAAGACATTGACTTTCACTTTCCTCTTGAGGTTTTCCTTTGGAAGGAACTGATCCTGCTGATTTCCCCTTTTTCCATTTAAAAGCTTCAGAGAAGCACCTCAGGGCAGGAAAGCAGCAATTCAGCAGGTGCCCTCTCCTTCTTCCACTACTGTGCGAGTCCTTGCTTTCCTGATTCCCTTTCTTCCATCTCATGGTGCCTGGGACGCTAAGGGAGTCAGAGGCCTAAGGGAGCTCAGGAGAAGGCAGCAGGCTAGGGCTAGAGGGACCTTCCTCCAATCTTGGCAAGCAAGTGAAGACTGAATGAAGGCAGAACAAGTTCTTCTGTTTGGTCAGAAGAGAAGTGTTAGCATCAAGTCAGGACCCAGCAAACAAGGACTGCTTCTGATTGCCCTCTGTAATCTTCTTCTCTGAAACCTCTGTGGAGGTTTTCCTGGGGTCTTTGGAAGCAGGCTTTGTTTCAATCCACTGAATCCTGGCTCTGAATCTCCTCAAGCTTCCCTGAAGTCCTCCTGGGAAAGTCTTCTCCTTGACCTAGTCCAGACTGACTTCCCCACTCAATGTTGGCTCCTTATATCCTCCCAGAGAATGGGCTTGTGGGTAATCCATAGGCCTCCTTACAGAACCAATGAGCAAACTCCTTGAAAGGTGTGAACTCCTTGATAGGTGTAAACTCCTTGAAAGGTGTAAACTCCTTGATAGGTGTAAACTCCTTTAAAAGTGTGAACTCTGAGCTAGAGAATTGTTAAGTACCAGACAACAACTTAGCACCTAGTGATAATCCTAACACTCTATTATATTTAATATATATTTATATTGAATATAAAATATATTGCTTTTTATTATATAATATTATATATTTTAATATAATATAATATAAAATTTTAATATTATAATATAATATTATAATTTTATTATGTTTAATAATGTTATATTCAATTATCTTATTATTTTTATATTTATTTTAAATTTATATTTATATTATATGTTTATTTATATAATGTTATATTTAATATACATATACATCATATTATATTTTATATACTATACAAGGATTCAAAGTCAAGATTCAAACCCAGAACCTCTGATTCCAAACTCAACATTCTTTGCCCTGTGCCATGATGCCTAGAGTTTTAAATGTAGGATATTCTTAATAGCTATGAATTAGTTGGAAGAAATTGTACTTGGAAGAAATTTCTTATCTGATGTGAGTCTGAGCTTGTAAATATTGCCATCAAAATAAGAAAGTTAAGTCAGCAAAGTGGAGGCTCCCATCTGTTCTTCGTTCTTGATCATCCTGCTGCCTATGGGCGAATGTTTCCTGGGCACCACAATGGCGTGCTCGGATCAAAGAGCAATTTCAGGGTAGCATTTTTTTAGTATATATATTATATACATACATACATATGATATATGTGTGCATACATATGTATATATACATATATACTCTCATACATATATGCATATAATACACATACCTATACACATAAATATATAAACTTAAATATACACATAAAATAGATGCATAAAATAAAGTCTGCTTGTCTGATTCACTCAGCACATTTACACTGTAATTGGTTTATGAGAGCAGTGCCCAAGCGCACAGTCCTGTTAAGAGTTTCCACTATCAAATGGATCTCAATTTAATTGCCTCTGGCGAGGATGCTGGCTGCTGGTTGTCTGCCTGGGCGTGCATTTATTTTGACCAAAATTAGTCTAAATCAGCCGTGGCTAAATTATTCAGCAGCCAAAGAAAAATGGCCGGGAGGTAGCTTGGGAAACTTTACAGACAATTGTGAGGATCACACCCCAAAATGTGCTGGAGGAAAACATCATGAAAATTCAGTTGAGCCAAAGTGGGCAAGAGGCAGGAAGAATTTCATTGACATGAGACCTTGGATCAATCAATAAGCATTGTGCCAGGCGCTGTACTAGGCACTGGGGATAAAAATAGGAGGTCCTGTGGATTTAACTCTGAGGATATGGCTGGGCCACTGGAGAAAGGGCTGGGCTGGGGGAAACTCATTTAGGCTACAGCTGTCCAAAGGGTGCAGAAACTAGCTTCTTATACCAGATATGGAATATGTACTGAATTCCCTTGTTGCAAGAAAGGGGAACCTTATATAACCAGTCTAAGGAAATGGGGGTCTTCTTCTTCTCCTCCTCCTCCTCCTCCTCCTCCTCCTCTTCAACCTCCTCCTCCTCCTTCTGATTCCAAACTCAACATTCTTTGCCCTGTGCCATGATGCCTAGTTTTAAATGTAGGATATCTACCTTGCTTTGGCTTTCAGCTGTGGAAAAGAAACTTAGAATCTCTCCAGTTCTCTTTGAACACTTGTTATTATCCATACTACCCAGGATGCTAAAAATCGAAATGCAACCACCTGATGTATTATATATACATGTATACACAGGCACATACAGATGCATATTTTATGTATATGTATATACACACACATATAGGAAGGTGTGTATAGGAAGAAGTTTTTTCTTTGCCCATTCGATTCTATGTGATCCAACAGAAACACTGAACAACTTACCAATATGGATCTTCCTTTCCTTTCTTCCCATTAGGGAATTGGGACTGGATCTCTGGTGTCACCTGTATGGTGAACACTCAAATGTGGAAACCCCCTCTACCAGGGCAGCACCCTCTTGGGACTTTCTAGTCTTATGGAGTTACCTAGAATCCTGGAAGGACTTGAAATCTGACCTTCCTGAAACCAAGATCAGCTTTGTGTTTGCTAGGCTAAGTGGCTTCTTATTCTTTCTAGTAATCACTGTTAAATATGTTGCTGAAACAGCAAAAGGCTACTACAGAAATGTAGCCTAAAAAGTGAAATGCCCTTTACCAATTGTGAAAATATTCTTTATTCTCTATTTTCTCTCTCCTCCCTCCCTCCTTCCTTCCTTCTTTCCTCCCTCCCTCCTTCCTTCCTTCCTTTTTCTTTCCTTCCTTCCTCCCTCTCTTCCTCCCTCTCTCCCTCCCTTCTTCCTTCTTTCCTTCCTCCCTCTCTCCCTCCCTTCTTTCTTCCTTCCTCCCTCTCTCCCTCCCTTCTTCCTTCCTTCCTTCTTTCCTCCCTCTCTCCCTCCCTTCTTCCTTCCTTCCACTCTCCCTCCCTTCTTCCTTCGTTCCTTCCTTCCTTCCGCTTTCCCTCCCTTCTTCCTTCCTTCCTTCCTCCCTCTCTCCCTCTCTCCCTCCCTTCTTCCTTCCTTCCTCCCTCTCTTCTTCCTTTCTTCCTTCTTCCCTTCCTTCCTTCCTTCCTTCCTTCCTTCCTTCCTTCCTTCCTTCCTTCCTTCCTTCCTTCCTTCCTTCCTTCCTACCTTTCTTCCTTCTTTCATCCCTCCCTTCCTCCCTCCTCACAACATGATCAAAGTGTTTTATAACCCTAAAAGTACTATACAAATGTCAGGAATCATTACTCAATGATGAGTTGATTTGCTTGCCATGCTCCTGCCTGCTACTTAGTCAGACTTTCCCTATTGAAAACACTTTTGAAATCACATTTCACAGGACCACTTAGAGGAATAAGGAAAGCTTTTTTCTTATTTTTTAATGTGATGTTCTTATTCTCTGGGAAAGAAGGCTTAGTCTCCAAACTAAAACCCAACCTTTCCGACTCTCCTGAGGCATCTCTCTATACAACTAAAAGGGTTTAAGTAAGGACCCAGTCAAGTTTCAGGTGAAGGCTGAGACCTGAAAAGTAAGTTTCTTCGGTGGCAAAGAAGCCTGACAGGCCCTCATATACTGCATTTCTAGAACAACCTTTTGCTGTGTTTTTGTTTTAAGTTAACTTAATCGAAGCCTCATCTCTCCCTTATTTAAGTGCTTAGTTTGGAAGGGTTAGGCAGCTGGAGAAGATGTTGGGAGGTCATGTTCCTTTTAGGGGCACCTCAGCATCGTAGGGTCTTACTCTATTGTACACCTCTCTCACAGGAGCTAATGAAGCTTCCCACTGGGGGCTACATCAATCCTTTTGTTTAATGCAATACTCATCACCTCCCATTACTGAGATGGGCATTATGGGAAAGAGCAAAATCTCCACTTTTAGGAAAATCAAAAGAGAAGAAACCTGTTGTACTTCAATGGACAGGACATTTGTAGGTAACTTCCATGAAGTCAGACACTATGTTTTATGAAACATTTGATTTCTCCAAATGCCTATAAACTATAGGCACTCAATAAATAATCTAACGAAATATTTGTTGAACGAACCTGTCCCATTTTATATATTAGGTCTATTCCTGAATATGTTTTTAAAAAAAGATTTATAGTGAACTATACTTTTTCTTTGACTTCCATGATCTTTTCAGAGATGTGTTCCTATAGAAAAGTTTTTGGCCTTTTGATAAAGTGAAAAATCACGAATCAGATTCCTAAGATTCAATTCAAGAAGGATTCTGCTTTAATTCAAGAAATCCCTCTGCATTGGAATTTCCCATGTAAAATAAGTAAGAAAGTTTAAGCAAATGAATAATCATTCTTCATTGATTGCTCATTTAAAAAGCATATACTGAAAAAAGCTTACCATAGACTGGTTTATAAGTCTTTGGGGAATTCGGATTGTTTGGGACCAGAATGTTTAATTAGTCAAACTGGTTGTGTCCTTGCTATTGATTTTCAATAGCTATTCCACAGATGAACAGAGATTTTTTTTTCCTTCAGCATAGGATTTAAGGAATGCTGGTTCCTGAATACTACACTTCAGGGCTTGGCAGTCTCTGGTCCCTTGGAATCCTTAGAGGACCTTAGAGTTATTGCCCATATGGACACCAACCATGGTCACTTTAATCTAAATTTAGCACCAACAAATCCTACGTGTGACTCAGCATAATATGGAAACATATCTACAGAATGAATGAATGAATGTGTGTGTGTGTGTGTGTGTGTGTGTGTGTGTGTGTGTGTTTATAAATTCAAATTCACCTAAAAGCTTTATTAAACCCTAGTACCTTTCTGGCACTGTACGTTTTCTCAAGCAATGGATATCTGGTGGGGAGCCCAGAAACCCAGGGGGATAATTACAAAGGTTGACAGCTGCTTCCTTGCAAAGTTCATGATCAGATTCTCAGTGTAGGATGTAAAAGTGTTTTGCCCACTCTTCTCCCCCTCATTTAAGAAACATTTTTTATTTAACGTTCTGAGTTCCAAATTTCATCCCTTCCCCTCCTATGCAGTCATGTAAAACATTTTCATATTAGTCATTTTGAAGAAGACTCCAGTAAAAGAAAAAAAAATGGAAGAGTGAAAAGTAGCATAGTCTGTATTCAATCAATACCAGCTCTTTCTTTAGAGGTAGATCCAGCATGTTTCATCATGAGTCTTTAGGATTGTCTTGGGTCACTGAATTGCTGAGAAGAGCTAAGTTTTCCCACTTCTTTTTCAGAAGATTACAAATCTAGGGCTCCTTCGAAGGTTAGCGCAAATATAGCCTCTTAAGGGGCACGTATCCTGATCCTTTAGGTGCTAGAACTTTGTCCAAGCCCTAGTAACTGCTAGTTAATCAATCTTGATTTTTTCCTTCCTTCCTTCTCCTTCCTTCCCTCCCTCCCTCCCTCTCTCCTTCCTTCTCTTCCTCTCTCTTCCTTCCTTCTCTCTCTTCTTCCTTCCTTCCTTCCTTCCTCCCTCCCTCCCTCCCTCCCTCCCTTCCTTCCTTCCTTCCTTCCTTCCTTTCTTTCTTTCTTTCTTTCTTTCTTTCTTTCTTTCTTTCTTTCTTTCTTTCTTTCTTTCTTTCTTTCTTTCTTTCTTTCTTTCTTTCTCTCCTTCTTCCTTCCTTCCCTCCTTTCTTTCCTCCTTTCTTTTCTTTCTTTCTTTCTTTCTTTCTTTCTTTCTTTCTTTCTTTCTTTCTTTCTTTCTTTCTTTCTTTCTTTCTTTCTTTCTTTCTTTCTTTCTTTCTTTCTTTCTTTCTTTCTTTCTTTCTTTCTTTCTCTTTCTTTCTTTCTTTCTTTCTTCCTTCCTTTCTTCCTTTCCTTCTTTCCTTCTTTCCTTCTTTCCTTCTTTCTTTCTTTCTTTCTTTCTTTCTTTCTTTCTTTCTTTCTTTCTTTCTTTCTTTCTTTCTTTCTTTCTTTCTTTCTTTCTTTCTTTCTTTCTTTCACTTCTTCCTTCCTTCCTTCCTTCCTTCCTTCCTTCCTTCCTTCCTTCCTTCCTTCCTTCCTTCCTTCCTTCCTTCCTTCCTTCCTTCCTTCCTTCCTTCCTTCCTTCCTTCCTTCCCTTCCCTTCCCTTCCCTTTTCCTTTCCTCCTCCTTCTCTCACTCTCTTTCTCCCTCTTCTCTTTACACACACCCACACCCACACCCACACACCACCCACACACATATAGAATTGCCAGTTTTTCTCTGTAGATGCAGTTTTCCTTTGAGGGGAGAGATTGATTTCTTTTTTAAAATTGCTATTTTCAGTAGCCAGCACCATGCCTAATAACAATAGGTTATTTAACAACTGGTTAGTGAATGAACGCATGAATTTGACATGTGTCACAAGCTACACGTGAATCACACAGCCCAGTGAGCAACTGCATAAATTTGACAGATAAAAGCAGACCGTGAATGGGCTCTCCTTTGAAGGTGAGACTTTCTCTAACTTCTTCAGATTTTGGCTCTGGCTTCCTGTGTAGGAGATGACTCCTAGTGTAAAGGAAATTGTGAATGCTGGCAAATTAATAAAACAAGCCTCACTAAATGAGCACACACAAAGTGAGGTTGACTTGGAGTTGGGGAAGTCTGTGAAAACATCCAGAAACTTGGACTTCTCTTCTTCCTTTGTCCCATGGAACTCAATTCTTGAGTAGGACAAATGGGGTCTCCCAGGGCAAGGACCTGTGAATTCAGAGAACTTTCCTTTGTGAGATTGTTACCTCTGAACTAATGGGACAGGTCCTTCACTCTCTATGGTCCGGTAAGCATTTTTCTATGTATACGTTCTCTGTTTTCTGTTTTGCTATTTGAATAAATGAGTTTCTTTTCTTTTTTTAAAGAAAAAGAAAAGAAGCAATGGAATTTATTTGGAAAGTTTTATCTTCTATCAGCTCCTTTCATGTTCAAGTTTCAGTATTTTGTTCTTAAATTTTTATTTATACAATTTGTTTCTTGTCTTCTGCATTGGATTATAAGCTCCTTCAGAGTGGGAATCTTTTTTTTGCTTCAGTACTTAGTAAATAATATGTGTTTAAAAATACCAGTTGATTAGACAGGTTTAGTGGTGTTTAACCTTGGGTTTCCTTGTGTCTGAGGCATCACAGGTGAAGAAGGATTAATTTCTAGAGAGACATGACTAAGTCATCAATGGACATGTACATGTCAATATTTTTTTCCTCCAGAAGTTCCTGGAGCAACAGTTGGGATGAGAGATTGCAAAGGATGGCTGTAGTAAGCAGGTCCCTTTCCCTGTGATTTTCTGCTGGGATTGCAAGTTAGTACCACCCAGACACCCAATCTTTGTGTTTTTCTTCTTGATTATGTCTAGACTACTTATTCTGCCTTCCCTTCTCTCCTCCCCTACATTCCCCTAGCTTCCAGGGGCGGGATGGAACCTGTTAAAACCAGGATTTTCAGTGTGAGCATTTATGTCTTGGAAATCAGTAAATGCCACAAATTAGGGATTGATTTATTGTTCTATTGATTGTTTAGGCTTAAGAAAGCAGCAGAGTAAGTATTAATAAGGCAAATTAAATTTAAAAGTGTCTGGTATTTTCAGAAAACTTTAAATATTGAATATTTACTCTCTCTTTCTTTCTCTCTGATTCTCTCTCTGTCTCTTTGTCTCTCGGTGCATCCATCCTTGTCTGCTCTTTTTACATTTATCCCTTCCTCATCCCAGTTTCAATATATCATGGCTTGTTATAAGAAGTTAAATGGGAATTTTTAGAGAGTTTTTGGCCCACAAAGACTAGAAGTTTAAAAACTCAGAAGTGCCTAAAATGCATGTATAGTATCGTATAATACCATACTAATTTAGACCTTCCCTGGTACGCAGGGAGGGCCAAAAATGTGACATGGATTTCTCAGATCTTGGGAGTGCCTGTTCCTAATCTCCATGATGTGCTAAGGATCATCGTACCTCCCCTGGTTCATCTGAGAACTCCAGCACAGCGTTATCCCTTGGATTGCTATTCCACTTAATTAAAATTTTACCAATTGAAATAACCTTCTGATTATTTAATAAAAATGACTTATAAAGAAAGAGACAGGAAAGATTATCAGTTATAAGCTTTTTCTTTCTTTCTTTTCTTTTCTTTCTTTTTTTTTAGAATTTAAGCTTACAAGTTTATCTATGCCCACTATATTCATAATTACATTTTAATATCTGCATACAAAAGCTATGTAAAAATTCATTTTTTCCCCAAATATACAAATTTTCTCTTTTGGATAGTTTAAAACATTTCAATCACAGATTTTTTTTTCTTTAATATACTTTTAGGCTGAAAAAATATTACCAATCTAGCAATATCACTTAACACTGTTTGCAAAAAAAAAAAAAAAAAAAATACATCGTCCAAAGACTGAAAAGGTTGCACTCGATCATGGTGATTTCTCTTGTTTTCAGGGCATGAAAAGGGAACCAAGGAGAGTAGTTTCCTTTAAGGAAAGCACTTTCCGGAAGGGCTAATTTGGTTATAAAAAAATGCCAAGTTCAGAAGGAGGAATCCAAAGACGAAGAAGATAGCAGAGGTCAGCTTGTTCATGTCCTGATATTTTCTAGACCAACATTACTGTGTAATTCGAGTGCCTTTTTTTTTTTTTTTTTTCTTTCTGTCTTACATTGTGCTCAGCAATTACAAGAGTTCTATCCGTGTCCTGGCGGGATACAGATGTATCTTTGATTGTCTTGTGCATAAGAAGGGTTTGCTTTTTTTTTTTTTTTTTTAAGTAGGTAAACTGTGTGATGGCGAGACACAAACAGCATATTTTTACCTGCACAATAATGCTTCTGAAGGCGACATACATTGTCAATGTGGAGACACAAGAGAAAATTCATACTTTTTGCATCTGCAAACATTGATACAGCACAGGAAAAATTCTGTGATAAGGCCAAACCTTTTTTTTTTTTTTAAGTTTGTTTCATGTATGTGTGTATCTTTTATGTTTTAAATTTTTTTTATTTTTTTTTTTAAGATTAAAAGCAAAATTTTCCATTGTAAAAAATACATACTGGGTGGCTTCTTACCTGGAAAATAAATATCTACATCACAGTATGATAAAATTCATTTTTCTATAAAATTTAAATACCAATCATATTATCTTGCTATCAAAAGAAAAACTACATTAATATTTCCATATTATTCAAATAACAGGAAAAATTAAGAGCTTATCTGAGGACCGGTTGGACTTGGTCATTGGAAAGGGTGACGTAATTTCAAATGTTTGCCTTTGCTCTCCTTTTGAAGGGTAAATATTCCTTGGGTGCTCATTGAAATTCTGTTAATGAAAAAGGTTTAGCCTTACAAATGCTGGCTACATTTCAAAACCATAAGATTGATTTTCAGATTTATGATTCATGCAACTTAAGGTCAGTATGACACAAACAGATTAGCGTTCCATAGAATAAAAATACATCACTAACAATGACACAGTTTTGAGAGTGACCAGTAGCTCCAAAAAGGCAGGATTTGGGGGTGGGGTAGGGAGGAGGGCACGGGGAAGTTGTTGATGCTTATACACCCGAGTCACAAGAAAAGCTCACGGTTAGCATGGTTGGAGCGGAGTTGGGTTTCTAAAAATCCTAGAGCTTGGCAGTTACCTACCATATAATTAGCACATGGAAAACTGCATAGGCATTGCTCCAGGCCCAGATGTCTGCACATCCAAGGGCTGGGGAGTTAAAATTTGAAGCATGTTGCTAAGGAGCAAAACTCACTTGACCACAAAAAGCTCGGCTGCGGCACACGGTGTTTTTGGTAGAACCATAAAGGAAATGGAGAGATCGCCATTTGCAGTGGGTTTGGAAATACTGCGAAGCTGATGAGTGGAAATAGAGATCACGTACACCAAACATCCCCCATAGATAAGGGGTTTTTAAGTGAGAAATCTGGTCCCACAGATTCGTTAGAATGTCACCCTCCAAGGCAAGAGGAGGAGCCTGTTCATCTAGAGATATACTCGAACCCAAAGCCCTGGCATAAGGGGGGAAAATCCAAGACGACCCCTCACAATTAGCTTTCATGGGATGGAGTTCGGAGATGGCTTGAGTGTGTGACACAAAGACTGAAACTGAGGCGTTGGGAACATAACTTTCAAAGCTCACCCATTTCCAAATGATTCCATCGGGGCAGACTAATTTCGATTTAAGATTTCAAGTCTAAGTCAGCCTGGCTGCTTATATCAGTCAGAATATCAGGACAAATATCAAATAATCTTTTCCCTTTGTTCTGTCTTGCTGCAGCCTAAGCGTGCTTTCCATATGACCAACTGGGGCTCGAGGCATGGGTAATCCACAGGGATTTTCTGTTTAGTTTTAGACATCACTTTTTCTTTTCCATTGCACAAAGGATTATTAGAGTTAGGGCTAGAAGCAACTTTAGAGATTACCGAGACCCCCTCTCAACTCCCCATTTTACCGACAAAAAAACAGGTCTAGAGAGGTTAAGTATCTCATCCAGTGTCACACAGCAAATGGAAATGTGTTTAATTTTTCACTTCGAATTCACTTGGAAAATGAATAACTGATTCAAGAAGAGCTGGGAAGCTGTCCCATTTCCCTCTCCTGCCCCTCTCCCATAATTCACTCCATGCCTTGAATAGCTTGCTCTCTCTGGGATTGGTACAAGCTTTCCATCTTTTCCAGAAGCTAGAGCAGATGGCCAGATGCTTCTCTTGCAAAGAGGGAGTTGAGATGTCAACTGAGCAAATATTCAAGGATGCTGACTCGGTGAAATTAGCATGGAGAGGATCAATTTCAACAACCTAGGGGGAGATAATGGAGCAGGGACTGTACCGGTTGTCCCAAAAGTCTTAGAGCCGCTATAATAGCTTCAAACAATTCAGTACCTGATTCAGCTTTAATAGCTTCAAACTTTTGTGTGATTAGTGAATTTTCACCAGGCAGCTGTCAGTTTCCACTCCTGAAGAAGACATGCCCTTACAACTTATTGGCTGGTTGACACAATTTACCCTTTCTAAACCTTCTATGACTTATGCTCTTTGGTACCCTTTATCCCCCACTCTCAAAAAAGATATCTTGCTCTCTTTTATCTATTTCACTTATAATTACATCACAAATTTTTGGTTAAGATTTCTCTGCCTAGAAACAGTGCTAGTTTAATGGAAGGGATTTGTAAGAAGAAAAGCTTTTCTGAATTTTCGAATTTTTCCTAATATTCTGAAATTTCTGAATTTTCATAGAATTTGAGAGCTGGGACATCTGCGGACCATCTCATATGACAATGTCATTTTATAGACGAGGAAATAGGCTCTGAGAGGTGGAGCCTAAATGCCTAAACTCCTAATGTCCAATTGGAGCATCTATTGCAACCCCATGCAGCAATCTAAATGTGACTGATCAGTGGGGTTTGGGAGTATCTTGCTGTTTGCTTTGTCTTGCAGTTTCCAAATTTTAGGGGTTTAATCAATAAAAAAGCTGTCTACCTGGGATTTATCTATTGCATCATTTAGATGAATTCCAAATAAAAGAATGCTTCTTTGCTTGATTTGTTGAAGTTCATAAGGTCAGAGCATAAGCAACTTGAGGGAAGGAGTATTTGATTTTTTGTTTTGGTGTTTTTGTTTATTAAGTGCCTGACACAGTTGGCACTTAATAAAAGCTTGCTGATGGTTGAATAGGATCATAAAATCATGGCATCACAAGATTTAGAACTGGAAGGATTTCTGACCATTCAGTAAAACTGTCATCTTCCAGAAAAAAAGAAGTCAGTGTGGCAATTCGGTATCTGATTTTCCCCATGTGACATTTTAAAAAATCTACCATTTCTTCTAATGATTTGGGGCAAAGCTGAATGATCTGGAGGCTGTTATTGTTCAGTCACATCTGACTTTTTGTGATCTCATTCGGGATTTTCTTGGCAAAGAAAAACTGGAGTTGTCGGCCATTTCCTTCTCCAGCTCATTTTCCAGATGAGGAAACTGAGGCAAATCGGGTTAAGTGATTTACTCACATAGCTAATAACTAGATTTGAACTTAGATTTTCCTGACTCAAGGCCAGGTGTTTTATTCACTGCATCAGCTGGCTGCCAGCCACTTCGTTCTGAATATCCATCTGGAGCAATAGTACAAGAAAATAAGATGGAAATAGGTGAAAATCATAATTGTCAGAGTCTAAACAGGGACTCAGGGGACATTTATTAGTGTCTCTGAGAGGATGTGGATCTGGAGTCAGAGGAGCTCGGTTCAATTCCTGCTTACTTCCTGTATGATATAGCAGAGAATCAATGTTCTAAATTCAATTTAAAAGCAAAGCAAAACAAAACAAAACAAAAAACCACAACTTTTTGTTAACGTTCTCACAATAGTTTTAAGTCTGGAAAAAGAAGGGCTAGGAATGGGGAATGAGCATGATATACTGGCTGTAAAGGCAAGAAGGCCCAGATTCAAATCTTATCTCCAGCATTTTTTACTGGTGTGAATTTAGCTGTCATTCAATTTCTCTGGGCCTTAATTTTTTGATCTGTAAAACGGAAAGGTGACCTCTGAGTTTTCTTCCAGTTCTACATCTATGATCCTCTGATTTTATGCATGTTTTTTAAATGTATGTGATTTTAAAAATGCACTTCTCAGACTAATGAGATGCTTTCTCTGAAGTACCACTTTACGGTGTGACTATTGGACGTCTCATTTTTCTCCTGTTTTGAACGTAACTAGTCCATCTCTTTCCTTGGGACACTTCCTCAACCAGACTCAGATTTATGTCTTTGATCAGAAGACTTAATCTGCAGGAAAACTGTTGTCAGCTCAGCCAAGATCATCTCTCCCTTAGGCAATCAAGGCACACAACTTCAGTGACAATGTGGAAGAACCACCATCAACAAAAAGGGACCACATTTGGTAAATCTCTTAGGTTCTTATTCAAGTTTCATTCTTCTCTAAACACACCATATTTGCCTCGTATAAACAGATTTATTCTGTGTATTGTGGAGACCTTGGTCTTGGTGTAGATTTCTTGTGATCACCCAACCCTTTCCTTTCTCTATTAGTTCAATAAAGCCATCTACATCTTTAATCTACTCTCTGCATTGAATGTGAACTCATTTGCAAGTATCAAAGAAATATTACATTGAAAGATATATCTGACTTGACACGGTCATAAAGATAAAGCTCAGTGAAAAAATTTCTGGGTTTTGAGTCAGAGGCTTTAAATCCCAGCTTTCTCACCTAATGGGCATGTGTCTCTGGATCACTTAACCACTCTGGGACTCAGTTGTTCCATCTGTACAATGGAAAGTTTTGGACTAAATGCCTCTTAAAGGCCATTCCAGGTCCTAACTCTTATGTTCCCAATTTGGGGAGAAAGAGGATGGACGTCTTAAGAAAATGAGCAAGAGAGGATTTGAGATGGAGAGATCAATGGGGGGGGGAGGGGACACAAACATGGAAGCTACATTCATTGTAAGATTTCTTTGTGCCCTACAAATGGAACCTAATTGATAAAGTCCTTCACTGAATCAAGACGACAAAAGGCATCACTCATTTTTTCTTTTTGTTTTTGCAGCTTTTGCAGCATCACCATCGACTGGGGAAGGATGGACGCTGGTGATCACTTAGTGCTGGTGAACTCCTGAGCTTTCTTCCCACCTCGCTACCGCACCATTTTCAAAGCATTCTCGCTCAAGGACCAGAGGACGGACTGTGATAGTCACGAGCACCCACATTCAAGGGACATTTCACAAACAACCTTCCCCTCCCTACGACAACAAAGAAATCCCTCCCCCCGAGATACAGAGAAAACACAAATGAGCTAGGCAATGGAATGGAATGACACCCCATAAGTAGCACTGTCAGAATTGTGAGAACCAAGCCAGTCCTTCTTAATCCTCGAACACTTCCAAGAACAGAGGGGGAAAGAGTTCTGTGGGGCACTCCACCTTCATGTGTAGGAAGCGGCTGGCGTGGCAGGCGCCAATCATCCGTAGGTCTGTCACCTTCATCAGCAGCTTTGGCCAAAAGTGTGCAACGTGGTGTTTGCGGTAATTAATATAATGTTCAAAGGCCAGCAGGAAACCCTCCTGACATTTCTCTATCCTCTCCACGCTGGCGAGTCCCGGGCGATCTGAGGAGAGGAGGCAAACATCTGAACGTTATTTCTTGCCGAGAGCCAGCACGGCCAAGGGGATCGAGGGCCAGATAGAGAATTGGAAGGTCTGGTGTCTAAACCTGCTTCTGAGAACTACTTACTGTGAACAAGCCACCCAACTCTCGGAACCTCAGCTTTTTCATTGTAAAATAGAGACAATCTCCATCATATCTGTTGTACAAGGTTGTCGTGAGGTTCCAATTCTCAAGACAATTCATGTAGGGCTCTTTGCAAATATAAAACACGAAAATAAACCTATCATTTATCTTGGAAATGAAAACTCTGAATACAGGGACTGGTGGTCGTTAGAGTGGCAGTTGGGCCCGTATTAATAATTTAGGAAATGGTAGGAAAATGTTTTTTAAAAAATGAACAGTACAATAGTAATTGACTACAAACTCCTTTCCTTTTATCAGAGAGAATGGATAATGTAGTGAATGAACTCTGATCTCAGACACTTACTTTGGTGTTTGGTTGTTTTAGTCATGTCTCACTCTTGGTGAGCCCATTTGGGGTTTTCTTGGCAAAGAGACTGGAAGAGTTTGCCATTTTCTTCTTGCCTCATATTATAGATGAGGAAACTGAGACAAACAGGGGTAAGCGACTTGCTCAGGGTCACACAGCTAGTAATTGTCTGAGGCTGGATTTAAACTCATGAAGTGAGTCTTCTTGCCTCCAGGGATCGTGCTCTGTGCATCGTGGTATGCTCTAGCTATCTACTCCTTTATTAGCTGTTTGATTTTGGGCAAGTCACTTAAATACTCTGAGCCTCAGATTTCTCATCTGTAAAATGGGGATAGGGATATCTGTAACTCACTTCATAGAGCTGTTGTGAGGATCAGATTTCACAAGACAGAAAACACGATGTAGATGTTGATTATTATTGCTATTATTTCTCTTGGGGTTGGTAACATCGTGTAAGGTACAAGGAGCTGGTCGGGTCAGGAAGACCTGTGTTTAATTCCCTCCTCCAACACAGCATTGTCTTGTGACTCTGAGCAAGTCATTTAATGTTTTAGGATCCCAGGTGGCTCTGCCAAACTCTACGTTATAGAATCAGTCACACCTTACTGGTGTGACCATGGACAAGTCACATAACCTGTTTGCCTCATCTGTAAAATGAGCTGGAGAATCTATGTCAAGAAAATGCCAGATGGGGTCATGAAGAGTGGAGCTCGACTAAAATAATCGAAAAAAGGGAATCACTTTTGCAGCCATGAGGAGGATGGATTGATGTTGAGCTCTAGAGCTACGTCCCGATTGGTGACTTCATCAGTTCCCATGGATTGAACAGTCATTTCTATCATGATTCCCAACTCTATGAAGCATTCCTCACTCAGATCTTTGGAGTTCCAGTTGTTCATATTTATCGACTCATTGGATATTTCAAACTGGATCTACCACGGGCAGCTCAAATTCCACACAAAGCCGAACTCATTATCTTTACAATCAAACTTACCCTTATTCCAAATTTGCCTATTTTTGCCAAGGGGGACGCCACATCTTTGGTGTAATCCTTGACTCCTCACCCTCCCACTCTACATAGCCAATCAGTTGCCAAATATTGTCATTTCTAATTCCCTGAGCTGCTCTCATCCACCCCCTACCCCTGCCTCCAGCTACTATACGAATCCAGTTCTTTTCATCCGGAGTAGTACTATAGCCGCTAAAGTTTTCTCTCCATCAATCCATCTTCATAGCTGCCAAAGTGATTTTTATTAAAGCAGAGATAGGTTTAAGCGTGCTACTTCTTTCTTCAATAAACTTCAATGTTTCCTTATTGCCTCTAGAAAGGGAACAACCACTTATTGAGCACCCTCTGCCTGGTGTTTTACAAACATTATCTTATTTGATCTTCATAAAACCCCTTTGAAATATTTGCAATTATTATCCCCATTTCTTAGGCAGTTAGGGGTTCAGACCCATCTAGGATCTGTTGCTAATAAGTGTCTGAGGCTACATTTGAACTTAAATCTTCACGACTCCAGGCCCAGCTCTTTATCTACTGTCATGTAGCTATCTAGGAGAAAATATAAAAAACTCTGTTTGCCTTTAAAAGTCCCTCACAACAATGTCTTTCCTCTGATCTTCCTCTGCATCTAGAATATATTCTCTCCTCATAGTTCCATTTCTTTCTTTTTTTTTCTGCTCCTGTTTCTTAGAACTCATTCTTTCCTACAAAACTATCTTCTTGGCTATTAGCATCCTCCCCCAATTAACCTGGTATTTACTTTACATATAATTAATCAATTAACAAGCATGTATTAAGTAGTTACTATGTGTCAGGCACTGTTTATATGTCCAGAATACAAAGACAAAAGTGAAACAGTCCTAGCAGTCTAAAACAGGTTACATTTTAATTGAAGGGACACTTACACTGAACACAAAAAGTTACTATTGGGAAAGAGTACATTCTGTCAGCGCTGAGATGCCCAGAAAAAATTCCAGGTAATATCTATTGAGAGTGCTTGAGCTGAACCTTGGAGGAAATGAGGGACGGCCATCTGTTCACAAAGGGCTTGTAGGATAGAACAGAAGCTTTCTGAAGGCAGGCAGTGTTTCATTTTTGTCTTTCTTTTAGGCTTTCATTTTGGTGTTTGTTTTGTCTCATTATTGCCAGAATTCTCCCTGACATCTAGTGGATGCTTAGTTTATTATTCTTAATGTTTCTTTTTCTCAAAGGAACTCAGACACATCGCCATCCTGCACTATTCTTTTAGATGTCATGCTCACACACTATTGTGAAAATGAATAAAATGACTGTTAAAGATGGTGTAAAAGTTTCCGGATGCTTGTTGATGATAATGGATATATGCCAGCCACCTGCTAGAAACAGTTCTCCATGCCCCAGATTTTCCCTCTCTGGTCTGTCCCACAATGATAGCCCAGCTATTGCTATATTGAGACCTCAAAGCAGCATTTGGCTCAATCAGCAGAAACCCTAAAAAACCTGAGTTAGCATTTATGCCAAAGGCTTTTATGTATTGATCCTCACAACAACCCTAGAAAGGCGGTGCTATTATCATCCCTATTATATGGATGAGGAAACTAAGGCAGAGTGACAATGTGCAGCTATTGATGGTCACACAGTTATCAGTGAGCCAGGATTTGAATTGAGATTTTCCTATCTCCAAGCCCATCATTCTGTCCACATATTTGCCTTACTGAAGAGCTCACTACCTCACCTTCTCTACAGTGCAGAGCTAGAACTCTGATTCAGAACAAAGCCCAAACTTCTGTATGCTATGAACAGGGAATATTTCTCTGGGAAACTCTTATCTTTTTTTTTTTTTTTTTGCCTGGGTAACTAATTAAGATCATTTTTTTCTCTGTCTTTCAGAATCAGTGATCTCTCTTAAAATCTGACTCAAACACCAGCTTCTTCAGGAGGCTTTCCCTGATCTCCCTGGGGACCTTCTCTTCCTAAGATTTCTCTGTATCTACTCTAATATGACTAGAACCCCGTCATTGGGTTCCCACATCTGGGAGCTTTCCAATGTGTAACAGTGCTATTGCTAATTTTGTTTGTCCTTCCTTTTCGAAGGAGACTGTGATATTGGGGAAGAAATGTTGTGACATTCAAGTAAGTTGGATTGAAGTGAGGGAGGACTGTACAGGTCAACTGCTTCACATTGTTCTCCATCCCCAGAGTCCAGTGGCCAGATATAGATCAGGACGACTGGAGATGGCCCTGGATGCAGTGGGAGACTTTGGCCCTTTTAAACTAAAGTCTTTTTTGTTTGCTTGTTTTTTAACTAGGCCATTCTTTGCCTCATTTCTTACCTAGTCTTAAATCACTGATTGGGTGATGTCCTAGTCAAACTGAAACCTGTTGAAGATCTTAGCTTAAAAAGGCCACAGTCTCCCACTGCATCCAGGGTCGTCTCTGATCTCTATCCGGCCACTGGACCCGGATGGCTCTGGAGGGGAAAGTGAGGCAGATGAGCTTGCACAGCCTCCCTCACTTCAATCCAATTCACTCGCGTGTCAAAGCATACAATGCTACTAACAAAAAGCCAAAGGTTACTTGTTTAGTTTCCATGGAAAGTTCCAATGTTAACTAAAGAAAATCAGGTCAGCTGATTCTATTTTACAGAATCACAAAATGTGAGAACTAGAGGGAACTTGGAAACCACAACATCAAATCCATTAAGGAAAGGACTTGTGCAAGGTCACATACTTTGTCATACTTGACGTTATCACAGAATTGCAGTTGAGTAAGTGCCAGGATAGATTTGCCGTTGAAAAGGACTTTAGGGTCATCTAAACCAGGACTTTTAAAACTTTTTCCTCTCACTTATGACTCCTTTTTACCCAAGAAATTTTTATGTGACCCTGGATAGGTAGATTTATAAAAGAAGTATCTAAATCAAATATTTCCTAATTAAAAATAATTTTTGTGACTCCTATATTCAATTACAAAACTCTGTAAGGGGTTAAGCACCACAGTTTAAGAAGCTTGGATATAAATCAGTTCCTTATAAAACTTTAATAAAAATCAATCCCTAGCAGTTCTGTACAACGACTTAGAAAACCATAAATGAACATTATCTATGTTATACTAAATTTTTATTTATTTTGTATAACATAGTGTATAGCATAACGTATAACATTTTGTAAGCATTTTCCTGATTACATTTTAATCTGTCTTGGGCTACACTTGGGAAATTAGTGTGGGGCCTTATATTTGCCACTCTTGATCTAGATTAATCTTCTCAAAAATGGGGAAAATTTAGCCTAGAAAGATGAAATTCCTAGCCCAATGTCACACAAAGAGTAAGTGAGAGAACTAGGATTGAACTTGGGCTGTCTGCTCCACTGCACCATGGGACTTTAAAGTAAGCATTTTAAATTAATTGCCACAAACAAGGGCTAATATAGAATCTGGGGTGCCTGACTCCCTGACCATTGGTTTCTTTTGAGACCTTGAATCTAGAACGGAGAGCAGAATGGAGTGCCCAGTCATTCTTGCACATTGACAGAAAAAAGCAAGGTTGGACAATACGAATGAAACATTTGTTCCAGGAAGCTGCAGCTAGAGGCAACTCTCCGTGGGTGACAAAGGATTGTTGTACAAAGGTAGCTTGTCCATGTGCCCACAGTTGAATGCCCAGGGTCACACAGCTAGGAAGTGTTAAGTGTCTGAGACCAGATTTGAACTCGGGTCTTTCTGACTTTAAGGCTGGTGCTCTACCCACAGCGCCACCTAGCTGCCCCAAATTGTTTGAGACCAGATTTGAACTCAGGTCCTCCTGATTTCAGGGCTGGTGCACTATCTACTGAGCCACCTGGCTGCCCCTACCCAGAACAGAGGGAATGAGTCACAAAATCACAGCCAACGAGAACACGAACATCAAGATCAGCATTTCTAGTTACTGTTGGAAGGCTCGTGTGGTGATGGGGAGCCCCAGGCAGGATCCTCACCTGAAGACATGAGCAGGACTGCTTGAAGGAGGGCTACTTCAGTGTCATCCAGGTTGAAAGAAGACAATGACATACCCAGATCAAAGATGGCATCAGACACCACTCCAAGGCCTCCGTTTTTCAGCTGGCCCCTCGTCACAGCCATCTCCCCATTTAAGGTTAGAGTCTCACTCTCTGGGTCATAGCGTACCGCTGCTCGGAGGGACATGATCTCCATACAGCAGCCTTTCAGCAGGATGATCTGATCTTCGCATGGCAGCTGGGAAGAATCAGCCGGTATCAATAAAAGAGATGTCAATGAACCCCCCCTCCCCAGTGACGTCAGTGGTAGTCCAACCTACGTATCATGCAGATTAGGAAAGCAAATCCCCAAGAGAGCCCATAATTGTCTAAGGTCATGTGGGCAGGAAGTACCAGAGAGGGGATGTGACCCAGACCTTAAGTCCGGGGCTCATTGGGAAGAATGAAGTCTCCCAGCCAGGGGGTGAACAGACTAGAGTAGAGACTATTTTGACAGGGGAAGCCTTGGGAGTAGTTAAAGCATAAACCTTGTTTTAACGAAGTTTGGGAAATGATGCTTATTTCTAACCCAACAGTTTAGGAGACAGAAAAACAATCTTGCCAGGTACCTTTCCCTTTAAAAACAGTTTTTAGGGTCCTAATGGAGTGTCTCCTAGCACCTGGGAAGGTTGCTATTAAACATCTGCCAAAAATATTTTCTTTGCAGGAGAGCTGTAAAAAAGGGATAGACCCAGAGTGATTTTCCCAGGTTCCTTCTGTCTCCTCAAGAATACCTTAGTTTTGTTTATGGTCAAAGATTGTATGCTGGGAACCCTGGGACACTTATCTGGGGGCCTCCTTCAGAGGTATCCTTCAGAACGGATAAATATCTGACCAGCCCCCAGTGGAGTCCATAATGCTTTGTGCACCCCAATCAAGCAAAGGATGAGCTGGTCTTTGCCCACTGAGTCATTACATGTCTCTGCATCAGTAGTAAAAGGAAATTAACAGTGATTCACTCCAGCTTCTGCAGTGATACTTCTGAACTCCATTGTTCAATCTTTGCCTAATTCTTTGTGACCCTATTTTGAGGTTTTCTTGGTAAAAATACTGGAGGGGTTTACCATTGCCATCTCCAGCTCTTTTTACAGGTGAGGAAACTGAGGTACAGAAGTTAAGCGACTTGCCTGGGTCACACAGCTAGTTAAGTATCTGAGGGCAGATTCGAATTTAGGAGGATGAATCTTCCTGACTCCATCCAGCCTGGCACTCTATCCACTGCACAGTATACCTGCCCCGACTACTTCACATCTGGCCTCTTCCAGCATGCTACTGGGTCATCTCAGAAGCCCGTTGTGAAGAAGGGAGAAAAGGGATAAAACTGGGGAGTCCAAGAAAAAGTAGGGGGCTCCCATCTGAAAAGCCTGTGTCTCTCCCCTTCTGTGGTTCACATCCTCCATAATGAAAATGAGCATCTTAGGATGCTGGTAGAGTGGAAAGAGACAGGACCTGAGTTTGAATCCCCATTCTGCCATTTTAAAGAAGAGGGTGACTGGTTCCTTTCGGCTATGAACCCTATGTTCCTATGATCTCCTCATCGGGAGGGGAACCCTAAAGGTGGCCGTCCCAAGAAGTCTCTGGGCTCGATCCTCCTTTGGCTATTGGTTCCAAGACACAAATGGCCTGGGAGAGGAGAGCTATTCCATTGGAGGAAACAACCTTGTTCTCTGCCAGTCTAAAAGCCTCTTCTTGATAGAGGCAAACCTACCCCACCAACTCCTCTCCATTTAATTTAATTTAATGTCCCCTTCCAGAAGTGAAAGACTAACTGGTACCTGCCAGAACCAATCACCCAAGAGAAAAATAAACCAAAAACAGAAAATTCAGCCCTACACATGACTTAAAAGACAGTGGGCAGGATATTGATTGGCCCTTAAGGGTTGCTGTGATGCTGGATGAAAATTATCCATCCCTCTTCTTTGCAGATTAAGTAATTTTTTTTAAAAAGGTAGATGGCTATCTATGTGGTACAAAGGGCCGGACTAGATTATGCCTCTGGTACCATTTTAATTTTGATTTTAGAGGAATCTGGGCTTTACTGTGTCTCCTTGGATGTACAGATGAAGGGTAATTACATACACCTGTACCAAGATGGAGAATGAGACATTTTAAAGAGCGTATTTCCATTTTGTCTCCACTGGTGCTTTCAAATGATTAAATTCCTCTCAAATCACGTGAGATTTTAAACAATAGCCATTCCTGAGGGAGTCTACAGATTCATTCTGCAGAGTAGGAACCCAGGAAAATAGAAAATCAGTGAGAACAAACTCCAAACAAATTCATTTCCTTACCTCGCAAAACATAGGCAACTTTTTGGCAAAATCCACCACTCTCGTAATTGCTGGTGTGATGATTTTTGTAAACTGGCTGAAGGCTTCTAAGTCCACTTTTCCACCTTCTGGGGCATTGACTATTGGTGCCTGTCCAATGTCTTCAGGCTGAGGATATTAAATCAGAGAGATTTTAGTAGAGAAGGAGCAGGGCCCTCCCTTGAAGATCACTCTCACAGGAAGGAGGAAATCTAGATTTTTTTCATCTGGTACAGAATACATATCTTTCATGAAAAATAAAAAGAAATTGCCTCTTTTCTCTGGTCAAAAATACAAATCAAAGTTGTTGTGGGAACAGGATGCTATGAATTCATATTGAAAGACATACAGATCCAAGGCATATTTGTGAGTGTTTTTAATTTACTGATGAGGGAACGGTGAAAGACAGTGAAAAGGAAGGTAACATATGCAAAAATCCTTGGAAGTCAGAAAGACTGGATTTTCCCTAAACCCGGTATAATTCAATTCAATTTTTCACAAATATTTCTTAAGCTCTTATTGTGTGTAGAAGGCACTGTGTGAGGATATTCTCTTGGCTGGGAGGGAAGAGAAAGGATGTCATTAGGATGGAGGATTCTCCTCTTTGTGGCGAGGGATAAAGTGTACCCCAATTCATTATTCATGACAGGTAATGTTCAGGGTAACATGAGTGCCAAGAAGAGGCAACAATGATACCGCTTTTGGGTTGGAACACTAGAAAAGCTGTATGTTTATCTAGGGTGACTCAGGTATTTTCCAGGTGCTTTAAGGTTCTTCAAGAACACCGAATTACGGCCTGAAGCAAGGAGCATGAGAAACGATGTTCTGTCTCACCAGCTGTGGAAACAGATGTGCTTCTGACCTAGCTCTTGGGGCTGTGAGTCAGGACCTAGCAGCTGGCTAGTTCTGCTACTTTGGGAGAACAGATCTAGGTTTTGGAAATCTACTTTGATTGCTCAGAGAAGCTTGGACTGGGGGGAAAGTCTCAGGATCCACTACGTAGATAATTAAATTTTTTTGTTCTTGAGTCTTTTTTTGAGTTGGGTCTGATCTTTGGTTTTCTTAACAGATATGGGAATGTTTTTGCCATTTTCTTCTCCAGCTCATTTTACAGATGAGGAAGTTGAGGCAAACAGGATTAAGTGACTTGTTCAAGATCACACAGCTAGTAAGCACCTGAAAACAGGTATGAACTTGGAGATGAGTCTTCCTGACACCTGGTCCAGTGCGCTGCCTAGATAATTGAATATAGAGGGCTAATTTACAACACAACAGTCCTGGTCTTTGGGAGAACATTTACCAAACATTTAGTTTTGCCATGGGTTTTCCCCACTGAATGAATACTGGTTCCCGTTACCGATTGGGATTATTGATCCAAATCTATTGGGTTGAGTATGGCATTTGAGGTCTTCTATAAGCTTACTTATCCAATCTTCTCTCTGACTCTTCCCCCATACAAATTCTGGCCTCCATTCAGGTCAATCACCTTACTCTTTCCCCCACTTTGGCCATGAGCTGGTTCTCCTCCATGTATTACTATTCCTCTTTTTTAGAATGTTCTCCCCTCTGTTCCACCCCATCCAAAGCCCATGCTTTCTTCTAGGTTCTGCTCAAAAAAACCCTTTTCCATGAAAATTTCCTTTCCTTCCTACCTCAGTCAAAAATGGTACTAGGAACAGAAGTCTTGGGTTGCCTTGGTAAAGGGAAAAGTTGGGACTGACACAGGTGGGGATCAGGGAAGGCTTCAAGGAGGAGGTGGGCTTAGGTTGGGCCCTCCCTTGTCACCCAGGCCAAAAACTCCTTTCAGAGGGAAGCTACAGCTTCCCACTAACTGTCCCCTCCCCCTGTTGTCCGAGTCAAGAAAGCAAAACAAGTTCAATGACTTATTTACTACTATAATTTTTCCTGTTATTTCCCATCCCTCCCCAAGCCATATTTGAGTTAAAAAAAAAAGACAAAGATGATTTTCTTATTCTCTTCCCACTCCCCCATGGCAAACTGCCTCTGTCAACAGTAGCTGAACTAACCTTCAGAGGGTGTGGCAAGACTAGTGGTTACAGCCTCAAGGGAGAATTTTTAGCATATTATATAACACATTCTGGTAATGTCTGCCTATTTGTATTATCTGGCAGTCCCCGCTGGGAAGTTTTTTGTGCTGTGTGTTTGTTTTTTTTTAAGACAAAAAAAAAAAAAAAAAAAAAATCAGGTTTCTGCCCTTCCCCCCAGTTTATACCAACAATGATGCTGTATGTTTTTGGAGGTGGGGTGGGGTGGAGCAGAGTGGCAATTAAAGCCAGTGATCTTCTGGCTGTCCTAATGTAGTTTAAATTTATGGAAATAGTACATTTGAAGTGCGTTTCTTGGACTTTTCCTTTTTTCCCTCCCCAAACAGAGATCCTAGGACATGCTTTTGCTCTCAGAAGGAATTTCACTTTTCTGCTTTCTTTGCTCGTGGCTCTTATTGCTCCAGTATTTTTCATGTTTATCAAGTGTGCTTTTCCCTAGGAGGCTCATAAAGCTGATAGTCTTGTTCATATTTTACAGATGGGGAAACCGAGGCTCAGAGGTCACACAGTTCCTAAGTGTCAAATCAAGCACCGACATTTATTCCGTGCTGACTATGTGCCAGGCAGTGTGCTAAGTGATGCAAAGAAAAAGCAAGAAAACCTTTGCCCTGAATGAACAGAATATTCATTCTGTGAATATTCTCCAGTGTGTCTCAATAAAGGGAGAGGATTAGATAATATCTCATTTTATTCTAATATTCTAGAATTCACTGTATTCTAGTGAAAGATATGGCCAAGGTTGGGTGGGGGCTTCCAAATTTAGTGCTCTTTCCTTTACAGCCCATTGCTTGTGGGAAGGGGAGGAAAATCTTCAAATTAAGTTGGTTCTGATTGGAGAACCCAGAGCAGTGTGGGGGGTATTATCCCATCTAGGTTAATGGTTTGAAATTCTGAATAGTTAAGGGACTCAGGACTGCCAGATATACAACCTGAGGGGGCAGTGAGTGTGTGTGTGTATGTGTTTGTGTTATTGTGTGTGTGTGAGTGAGTGTGAGTGTGAGTGTGTGAGTCTATGTGTTTGTGTTAGTGTGTGTGTGAGTGTGTGTGTGTCAGTGTGTGTGAGTGAGTGTGTGAGTGTATGTGTGTGTGTGAGTGTGTGAGTGTGTGTGTTAGTGTGTGTGTGAGTGAGTGTGTGTGTGAGTGAGTGTGTGTGTCAGTGTGAGTGTGAGTGTGTGAGTGTATGTATGTGTGTGTTAGTGTGTGTGTGTGAGTGTGAGTGTGTGAGTGTATGTGTTTGTGTTAGTGTGTGTGTGAGTGTGTGTGTCAGTGTGTGTGTGAGTGTGAGTGGGTGAGTGTATGTGTGTGTGTGAGTGTGAGTGTGTGTGAGTGTATGTATGTGTGTGTTAGTGTGTGTGTGTGTGAGTGTGTGTGTGAGTGTATGTGTTTGTGTTAGTGTGTGTGTGAGAGTGTGTGTGTGAGTGTGTGTGTGAGTGTGTGAGTGTATGTGTGTGTTAGTGTGTGTGTGTGAGTGTGTGTGTCAGTGTGTGTGTGAGTGTGAGTGTGTGAGTGTATGTGTGTGTTAGTGTGTGTGTGAGTGTGTGTGTCAGTGTGTGTGTGAGTGTGTGTGAGTGTATGTGTGTGTGTTAGTGTGTGTGTGTGTCAGTGTGTGTGTGAGTGTGTGAGTGTATGTGTGTGTGTTAGTGTGTGTGTGAGTGTGTGTGAGTGTGTGAGTGAGTATGTGTGTGAGTGTGTGTGTTAGTGTGTGTGAGTGTGTGTGTGTTAGTGTGTGTGAGTGTGTGTGTTAGTGTGTGTGTGAGTGTGTGAGTGTATGTGTGAGTGTGTGTGTGAGTGTGTGTAAGTATGTGTGTGAGTGTGTGTGTTAGTGTGTGTGAGTGTGTGTGTGTTAGTGTGTGTGTTAGTGTGTGTGTGAGTGTGTGAGTGTATGTGTGTGTTAGTGTGTGTGTGAGTGTGTGTGTGAGTGTGTGTGTAAGTATGTGTGTGAGTGTGTGTGTGAGTGTATGTGTTTGTGTTAGTGTGTGTGTGAGAGTGTGTGTGTGTGAGTGTGTGTGTGAGTGTGTGAGTGTATGTGTGTGTTAGTGTGTGTGTGAGTGTGTGTGTCAGTGTGTGTGAGTGTGTGAGTGAGTGTGAGTGTGTGAGTGTATGTGTGTGTTAGTGTGTGTGTGAGTGTGTGTGTGTCAGTGTGTGTGTGTGTGAGTGTGTGTGTGAGTGTATGTGTGTGTGTTAGTGTGTGTGTGTCAGTGTGTGTGTGAGTGTGTGAGTGTATGTGTGTGTGTTAGTGTGTGTGTGAGTGTGTGTGAGTGTGTGTGTGAGTATGTGTGTGAGTGTGTGTTAGTGTGTGTGAGTGTGTGTGTTAGTGTGTGTGAGTGTGTGTGTTAGTGTGTGTGTGAGTGTATGTGTGTGTTAGTGTGTGTGTGAGTGTGTGTGTGAGTGTGTGTGTAAGTATGTGTGTGAGTGTGTGTGTGAGAGTGTGTGTGAGTGTGTGTGTGTGTGTGAGTGTGTGTGTGTGTGTGAGTATGTGTGTGTGAGTGTGTGTGAGTATGTGTGTGTGAGTGTGTGTGTCAGTGTGTGTGTGTGTGAGTGTGTGTGAGTGTGTGTGTGTGTGTGAGTGTGTGTGTGTGTGTGAGTATGTGTGTGTGAGTGTGTGTGAGTATGTGTGTGTGAGTGTGTGTGAGTATGTGTGTGTGAGTGTGTGTGTCAGTGTGTGTGTGTGTGAGTGTGTGTGAGTGTGTGTGAGAGTGTGTGTGAGTGTGTTAGTGTGTGTGTGTGTGTGTGTGTGTGAGTGAGTGTGTTAGTGTGTGTGAGTGTGTGTGAGTGTGTGTGAGTGAGTGTGTTAGTGTGTGTGTGAGTGTGTGTGAGTGTGTGTGTAAGTATGTGTGTGAGTGTGTGTGTTAGTGTGTGTGAGTGTGTGTGTGTTAGTGTGTGTGTTAGTGTGTGTGAGTGTGTGAGTGTATGTGTGTGTTAGTGTGTGTGTGAGTGTGTGTGTGAGTGTGTGTGTAAGTATGTGTGTGAGTGTGTGTGTTAGTGTGTGTGAGTGTGTGTGTGTTAGTGTGTGTGTTAGTGTGTGTGAGTGTGTGAGTGTATGTGTGTGTTAGTGTGTGTGTGAGAGTGTGTGTGAGTGTGTGTGTGTGTGTGAGTGTGTGTGTGTGTGTGAGTATGTGTGTGTGAGTGTGTGTGAGTATGTGTGTGTGAGTGTGTGTGTCAGTGTGTGTGTGTGTGAGTGTGTGAGAGTGTGTGTGAGTGTGTGTGAGTGTGTGTGTGAGTGAGTGTGTTAGTGTGTGTGAGTGTGTGTGAGTGTGTGTGAGTGAGTGTGTTAGTGTGTGTGAGTGTGTGTGAGTATGAGTGAGTGTGTGTGTGTGAGTGTGTGTGTTAGTGTGTGTGTGAGTGTGTGTGAGTGTGAGTGTGTGTGAGTGTGTGTGTGTGAGTGTGTGTGTGTGTGTGTGTGTGTGTGTGAGTGTGTGTGTGTTGGGGTGAAAGGAGAGTTCACGCTGTTGGAGAAATAGTACCCCGCTCCTACCCTTCTCCCGCCTCCCTCATCTTTGCTAGGAAATCTTTTTGAAAAAGGAAAAAATGTTTTTATAATTTTAGGCACAATAAATCCTTTTAAAAAACCAAACCAAATCCACTGAGGAACAGAGGCTCGTGTTTAACCTTCCTCCCAAAGCCCAGAAAAAGCAAACAAGGAAAACTTAAACCTTCAAGCGCAGATATCGCCAAATCCAAGACTGTGCTGTGGACAGATTGGTGAAAATCTTCAGATGAAGAAAATTCTGGAAGGGAACCCTTGATAGTCTGGGACATGGCAAATGTTAGAGATTGAACTGGCTTCAAAATAGGCAGGAGCTAAAAGGGGAAGGAGAGGTGCTGGCCCGGGAACCCCACCTGCATTGCGATGGACCCAGGAGGCTCTTTGTCATCCAGAAAGTGCAAGAGGTTGCTCAGTTATTTGGAGCAAGTCCAGCCCAGAAGGCTGGTTCTTGCAGTGATTGGCTAGTGGAAGGAGTCTGAGTTTGGAAGATGAGTTCAAGTCCGGCCTTAGTTTCCTCATCTGTTTAATGGAACAACAGTAGCATTTTGCAGGGTGGTTGTCAAATGGGGGATATGTAAAGTGTTTTGCAAATGATAAAGATCTACATAAATGCACGTGCTGTAAGATGGCATCACTGGCAAAAGAAGCTTCCAAGTGTGAGCTGGGCTCCGGGGGCATCCCCGAGCCCTTTCAAGGGGCCATAAAGTCAAAGCTGCTTTCACAATAATACTAAGAAATTTTCTAATATGGGAAGCTGTAGGGGATAGAACCCCCGTAAGCAGGAGTCCTTGGCTGGGAGAGCAGGGTAAAGGGCCCTGAGAGAAAGAGGGCTGAGAACCCTCTGTCCCAAAGGGTCCGGAGGCAGCTGCCTCCCCCAGGGCTGTCTGGGAGCCTGAGACCAGCACCCAGGACAGGTCCCAGTGTCTCTCAATAAAGGCGGAGGATTAGACAATATCTAAGGTCTCTGTCAGCTCCCAACTTGAGAGTTACGACGAAAATTTCCTTTTTTATGCATGACCTTAGTTTATTCATGGATCTCTCTGTCACAAAGCCCACCTGTGAACTAGCTGCTATTACTGCCTTTCCCAAGGGCAGCAGGACTGCTTTTTGCTCCTGTTTGTATCCCCAGTGCTTAGCCTTAGTCCGGCACATAGTAGGTGCTTAATAAATGTTTGTTGTTTATCTTCTCTTGGAACTAAAGTTCTTGGGCAGTGTAGGTGCAGGAATACTTCCATCACTATCATCATCATCATCTTCTTCTTCTTCTTTCTCCTCCTTTTCCTCTTCCTTTCCTCCTCCTCTTCCCCTCCTTCTCTTTTTCCTCCTCTTCTTCCTTTTCCTTTTCCTTCTTGTCCTCCTTCTCTTCCTTTTCCTCTTCCTCCTCCTTATTCTCCTCCTCCTCCTCTTCCCCTCCTTTTCTTTTTCCTCCTCTTCCTCCTTTTCCTCTTCCTTCTTCTCCTTTTCTTTTTCTTCCTTTTCTTCTTCTTCCTTCTCCTGATCCAATAATGTTGTCACTCCAAATGGAGGGTCCGCCTTGGAGTCAGGAAGCTTGGGTCCCGCTTTTGGCTCCCGAGCTGTGTAACCGTGTGCACGGCCTTTCAACCCTCTCAGGGCCCCACGGGAGCCCACAAGCCCCAGAGGAGTTGCTGCTCTGTGTTGGTGAAAGCTCTGTAGTGCGGGGGCTGGTGCGCCCTGATATCTGGAAGTTCTGAAAGCTACTCCCCACGTTCCCTTGGCAAAGCGGTTACTGAGCCTCAGTTTACCTGTAAAAGAATGAGCTGAGCTCCGTAACCATTAAAGCCCGTTCCAGCTTGAAATCTATGATATTGTCAGAGAAAGAAATGCTGCATCTGGGATAGCTATTTATACATGTTGTGTGTGTGTGTGTGTGTGTGTGTGAGAGTGTATCTTACATTTTTTGCATATGCTAAACGTGCCGCACACTAATGTTTATCACCGATGCTTTTGGTGACACGTTGAGCCCACACTGCGGCTAACATGGGAATGAGAGCTCGTTTACAGTTCCCAGCTTCCTTGTAGTCACTGGAGTTTCTGTAAGTCTCCAGGTCCCGGGCGCCCGGGCAGACCATATTCAGCAGTTCGCTGCTCTGGGGGCCGTGGGGAAGGGAATGAGTCCACCTCCCCAGAGTAATCCCTGCGCCTGACTCATCTCCCTGTGCAGTCCATAAATATGCAAGCTCGCCGAGCCACGGGGCTTAACTGTACCCAACTGGTGTTCTGGGCTTCTCTGTGGGAGAGGCTGATAAGGCAGTGCTCATCATTTCTGCCAGGGAGTGAATGAATGGTGCGTGAGCCCCAATCCCAGGGGAGGATGGGGCCCAGGGGAGCGAGGCCTGGGAGGGCCCGTCCTGCTGCCCCCTTCCCACTTTCCATCCAAGGCCACTCAATGGCAGAACTCCCAAGCTGGAAGGGGCGTTGGAGATTACCCAGGCTGGCTCCCCTGTTTTACAGATGAGGAAACCAAGGCTTAGAGGGATAACTGAATGGCCTAGTTCAGGGAAGTGGGAAGCCACAAGCCTAGATCCTTAGAGAAGAGGCTCCTTCTCTCCCTCCCCAACCAAGAGAATGCTCCAGAGAATCCAACTTGTGCCTTTCAGCCCCACTGAGGGAAGTGTTAAAGATGATGCTCGTTCTAAAATCGCCGTCGCTCTAGCACACACGTCCCAGACACCGTGTCCCGTCCGGCTTATCGCCTGGCAAGCTCTGAGCGAGGAACGGGAGCGGACCCCAAAGCTGGCCGGCTTTCCACGACTCTGCAGTCACCACCGACTGTCATCCTAATGACAACAGCCAGGGAAATCTGCAGGCTGAAGACAAACTGCGGTGAAGATCCAAGCCCCTGAGGTTCCTGAGGGGCCGGCTGGGTTAGAGCAGGGACATCGGAGTTCAAATCTGGTCTCAGACACTTACTAGCTCTGTGATCCCGGGCAGGTCCTCAGTTTCCTCCACTATGAAATGGGAATTATAATGAACCCATCTCCTGGAGTTGTTTTAAGGATCAAGTGAAACAATATATAAAGTGCTTAGTTCGATGCTTGGCACATAGTAGGAACCATATAAATGCTATCACAATCCTCATCTTCATGCTCATCCTCATCATCCTCATGACGGTATACTGTGTGAATTATGTGGGTTAAGGTGGTCTGCTATGCAGTCCAGGGGAGATTCTGCCCCTCACAGGAATGATCTCCAAACCAGAGAGGCAGAAAAAGGGCTCTGAAGATGCTGACCCAAGTCTCGGGAGCATATGGATGGCAGCCTTGTCAAAACTGAGAATAAAGGAAATTAAACTACAAGACTCAAAGAATAATAACCCGAGATGTGGCCTGTGACCCCCAGCCTCCTCAGGAGCCCTGCTGAGTAAGCTTGACCTTCAGGCAGACCGTCCATTTTCAGAAGGACAATACCTTCCAGCCAGATGGGGCAGTCAGCGAGGGCAGGCCTTTGACCTGGAGCTGTTTAGTCTGCAGAAGAGAAATGTGATAAGGAGGGGGGCGAAAAGGCTGAATTTGAGTGTAGGAAGTGTGTGTGTGTGTGTGTGTGTGTGTGTGTGTGTGTGTAAAGGCATATATAGGCCCTTCCTGTACTCAAATTCATATATTTACAGATATACTTGAGTAGCTATATTCTCAAATATAGATATCAATGTATATATATATATATATATAAAAATTTGTGTGTAAAGTCACATATACACTCTTCATATACTCAAATTCATGTTTAAATATATACTTGAGCAGATATGTATCCAAAAATAGATAAAAATGCATATATTTAAATATGTATTTTTGAATATATACATACACATAAAAATAAGCACATAACTCGTGTGTGTGTGTGTGTGTGTGTGTGTGTGTGTGAATGAATTAACTTTTTTTCCTGCTTGTCTCTAGAGAACTGAGTTGAACATTGTGGGTAGAAATTATACAGAGGCAAATTTAGGCTTAATTTAAGGAAAAACTGGCAAATCTTAGAGATAAACTAGTGGAATGGGCTGTCTTGCTTGGGAGGCTAGGCTTCCCCCTCCCTGAAGGCCTTCAGGTAAAGGACTGATGACCACTTTTGATCGCCATCTCTCTATGGTTCCTTCCAGCTAGCAGATTCTCTAACAGAGCTGTAAGACCTTCTCTAGAGAGGGGAAGGGTGGCCTGGGCCTGCAGAGACTTCTGGGAATTGGAATTTCCCCACTCACTTTGTGAGGCAAGGAAATGACGCGTAATTTGGGATGGGGGTAGGAGAAACCTGGGAAAAAGGCAAGAGATCCACCTGATTCCAGGCTGTCCCTCCCGCTTCCAGAGGAGGCATTCAAGGGCTACGCCAGCCCCGCGCCGTTGGCTCCATGACGCTGATCATCCAGTTGGAAACGAGGATTTTAGTGACCTCATTTCATTTTGCTGTGTCCCAAATGAAGGCATGCCGGCCTATATCTCCCTTCTAAGATCTTTTCATTCCTATTTCCCGCTGGACGCTTTGTTCCAGTGATCAAATGTGTGCGCCAGTTGGGGATTATGAGGTTGCCAAAAGAAAGCATTTTGGGGGCCTCTCTGTCATAGATTGCTTATGTCTTGAGTTACATGTACCAAGATAAGCCCCAGACATATTAGCAGCCATTACAGTGTTGATCTGGGGGACACCAGCCTGCCTGTAGGTGTTCTGTGTTGCAGTGTTATTCTGTATATTATATATACAATATGCAGAATCTATCTATCTATCTATCTATCTATCTAAAATGAATGAATATTCATTATATATATTTGTATATACACATATGCATACACATATATACATACTTATAAATATAAATTATATTATATATATAGGTATAGACAGACTATATTATATTATAGATAGATGATAGATAGATAGATAGATAGATAGATAGATAGATAGATAGATAGATAGATAGATAGATAGATATTCCCTTCCTTTAAGGTAACACTCAGGCGGCACCTCCTACAAGAAGCATTCCCTGATTTCCCCAGTTGTTGAAATGACTTGGTATCTACTTTGTATTTGGGCAGCTAGATGGCATAGTAGATAGTGGTGGACCTGGAGTCAGGGAGATACCAGTTCAGATCCTGTACTATTCACTTACCTGTTGTGTGACCCTGTAAGAACAAATCACTTAACCCCATTAGCCTCAGTTTCCTCACCTGTAAAATGAACCAGAGAAGGAAATGGCAAACCACTCCAGTGTCTTTGCCAAGAAAACCCCAAATGGGATCATGAGGACTGAGCAACTACTTACTACTTAATTATCTGTGTTTTTGCTGAATCCTCCTTAAGGATGAGAGCTCCTTAGGCCGGGACTGCTTGCTTTTGTGTTTTTGTCCAGGGGCCTGGAACAAGTCCCTGGTACACAATAGCAGCTAGCATTTATATGGTGTGGTGAATTTAGCAGAACCCAGATAAGCACATAATGAGAACTGGGCTCCTATTTTCATTCTGAAAGACTTTTGGTTCAAGACTAGTCCAGGAAGTTTTTTATGTTCCTGGAGATCCACTGTATTTGGATCGGGAGATCTGGAACCGAAAGGAGGCTTAGAGACCATCTTCTTAGACCCTTTTACTTTACAGATGAAGAAGTTGAAAAGAGAGTCTGAGTAACTTGTTCAAGAACCTGATATGAAGTCAGAGCTCCAATTCCAAATTCCCCCCTCTTCCCTTGTATCGCCAATGCAGAGAAGCCATTTAATTGGGCCCATTGTCCGATCAGACATTTTATATTGGGGTTTTACCCTGGAAGATAACGGTAAATAGACTGCTGGCCTGGGATTTCAGAGCTTAAGGCTGCCTCTCAATATCTTTCCTACTTGTTGGCTAATGTTCCTTTTTGAGCCTATTACTTAAGGCACTGGATGGAATCAGGAGAGATCAGAGTTCAAATTCTTGTTGGAATCTTACTAGATTTGTGACTTAGGGTATAACACTTAATCTCTCCAAGACTCAGTTTCCTCACTTGTAAATTAGGAATAATCATGTTTCATTCCCTAGCTCATGGGGTTGTTCATGGGAAGTCCTGTTACATGCCTTAAAGTGCTCTAAAATGGGAATTGTTACTTTCAAGGATAAAATGTAAGCTGGGAGCAGCAATATTCAAAGGGATTATTAACCAGGGACACTTTAGTGTGAACGAGGTCACAAGGGATAAGGACGGGACTTGTAATTTCATTAGGAATGGACTCTTGATCAGAAAACATCCTCTGCCAAAGTGGATCGATACCTTTCAATCTTTGGCAATTTCCAGTCTTTGAGGACTGCCTGGGATTTTCTGGGTTCCCAAGTTGGCTCTCTAACCATTGGACCACATCATCTCTCACTGAGCAAAGTTAAGATCCTTTTTAAAAATTTTTTTTCGAGAGCAAGTTTTGATTCTGTAAGGGGTGATTTAGTAAGTCTTCTTTCCTGACTGATTTTATATTATTCCTTTCACACATTCCATCCAAACTGCTGACTTGTTCTTTCTCAATCATGACATTTCATCTCCCTCTCCTATAATTTTGTAATGGCTGTGCCCCCTACCTGGCAAACCACATTCATCTGTGCCTTTTAGAAGCTCTAGTTTTCTCCCAGCCTCAGCAAAAGTGTCGCCTTCCATATATCAGAAGCCTTCTGATCTCCCTAGTGAGTGGAGCCTTTTATTTGAAAAGATTCTATTTATTTGTGTATAATTTATATTGATTTATCTAAGTATATTTTTGTTTTCTTCCCAGTAGGATAAAAACTCCTCGAGGGAAGGAGGGCTTTGTTTTGCCATAGCCCTGGCATCTGGGCAAGAACCTGCTTCATTCACAGTGGGCTTTTTGAATGAATGAAAATCAAGAGCATAAATGAAAGTCTACCAGAGAAGGGGAAAAGCAGTGGGGATTTCAGAGGCAGAGGGAGCTAGATATAAACTTCACCATTTTGCTGAAGGCAGAGCCCCCCCCCCCCCAACAGACTGGCCCTAACTGGACACAGAGCACGTCCTGTGGGGTCTCACCAGAAATTTCCTCTTCTGCTTCCAGTGGCTGCCTTGAGCGTTGGTGGCCACGTGGGCTTCCGTGACCGTTCTGATGAGCTCCCATTCCTCGTCTGTCGGCTCTGGCTTGTGCCCGATGGTTTTCTGCAGCTCTTCCCGGCGCCTCTTCTCGCGATTCTCTTCTATCAGCTTCCTTTTCGCCAACCGTTTGCTGTCATCCAATACCACTGGAAGGGGCAGAGAAGAGAAAGGCGCATGAACACCTGCGGGAGAGGACTGAGGCTTTCCATTTCAGAAGTTGGGAAACGGACCAGGGATGCCCAAGCACAGGGGGCCTGTCACATGCCAAGGGAGTCTGGGAATCATCCCATCCAGTTTTCTTTTTCCTGCCCCTTATTGCAAATCGCTAATGGAGGTTCCCATTGGTGGAGAACCCCAGAGGTAACTGGTTTCATATGGTGGGTCCTGATTCACATGAGTAGGTCAGTCTTTGGGGAGTGCTCCCAGCAGCTAAAATCTCAAGTCACCAAGAAGGGGCTGGGAATTTCTGACAATGGAGACATTCCAGGTTTGGACACACATACACACACACATAAATCTCTCCAAATAGTTCTCTCCCTCCCTCCCTCTCCCTCTCCCTCTCTCTCTCTCTCTTTCTGTGTTCATCTCTCCCTTATGTATAAAAATACATATGTTGGTGGTAGAATAAATGGAGTAAATATATATATATACAGACATATATATATATATATACATATATATGTATGCAGTGAACATATATATGTGTGATAAATATATAAACATTCACACACATTCTATAACCAGAAAAAATATATTTTTATTATATACTATTTCTATATGTGTATCTTTATTTATCTTACCACCATGTGTATAATATATCAATAGCTAGAAAGGTATAAATGCAACATATATGTGGGGTAAATATATATATATATATATGTATATACACACACACACACACACACACACACACATATATATATATATATATATATATAAAATGTTTCTTTTATAGGTAAAATGAAGAATACATTTCTATGTTATATGCTATACCGCATATCTATATATACATGATATATACATACACACATATATACATTTACATAAATATATATGTATGTACCCACATATCCCCTAAGTATGTGTGTATTCTGAGTAATAGAAAGTAGAAGACCACTTCAAGGGGCTAAAATAAAAGAAAAATATTTAGAAGTCAATCGCAGAGCTAATTTCTTGCTAAATTTAGTTGATTTTGCCTTCAGAAGAAGTAGTTTTAACAGCATGGTACAAAGCACTTTAATTATGCTTCTTCTATAGGTAAAAACAACTGAATTTAGCACCAAATGAGCAAGAATGATGAACCCTGGCAACTGACCTCTGGGTGAGCCCCTTCTCTGTGTGGTCTTTATTCTGTCTTCTAGAAGGGAGCTCTCCAGCAGGAGAGTCCTAACAATTGGCAACATGCTTTTTAAAATAAGAATTTGGCTCAAAATTACATATTAGTAAACAGAATTAAAGGATGTAAACTAGAAGGGATGTTGGAGGCGTCTATAGTCCAATATAAGAAAGTTTTGCAAGGTATCATCTTAGTGTTGGGTTTAAAAAGGAATTTAGAGGACACTGAGACCCACTTCTTTTTGTTATGATGACCTGACCCCAACTGACCTTTTCAGCTTTATTCCATTGCTCCTATAGTCTAGCTAAACTGGCCTTCTTCCTGCACTTAAGCACGCCTTGGCGGGGCTTTGAGCTTTTATTCAGGTCATTTTTCCCATGCGGGGAATGACCTTCTTCCCTCTGCATTGGAAGAATCTCTCTCTTCCTTCAAGATTTGACTTAAGTGCCACCTTCTACATGAAACCTTTCCCAATCTCTATTGATCCTTTGTCTCAATACTTTGAAATAAAAATATATATTCTCATATTTCTAGTTCCCTTATAACCTGTAGGGTTGGGGTTTGAAGGTGAGAATGACTCCCTCCATGGAAGACAGAAAGAAGGCTTCTGTAGCATGTTGGATGGCCTCTCCGTGACAAATTTTCAGCAAGAGTCGCAAAGGATTGGTGGCCATGGAAACTATGATCTGGACTACTGAAGGAAACTTTCAGACTGATGAGATCACGGATTCCTTTGAATATTTGATGATACTTATCCCCCAGTACCTGGCACCCAGAAGATGCTTAATAAATGCTTACTAGCTGACTGATGGATATTTTATATCCATATTATATATGTTGTCTCTTTCAAGAGTCAGTCAATCCATCAATAAACATTGATTAAGTGCTTACTATGTGCCAAGCTCTGTGCTAAGCAAGCCCTGAAGTAACAAAGGCAGACAGTAGACCCTGCCTTCAGGGATCTGACAGTCTAATGGAGCAGAAACAACAGGCAAACAACTACGTCCAAAGAAGACACATTTAGGATAAATAGGAGCTGATCAAGTACAGAAGGCTTCTTTTTCCAGTCTTTCTATCCCCAGTCCCTTTTTTACAGGACCTGACACATGTCCAGCTGCTTTTCAGGCATGTCTAACTCTACGTGACTCTATTTGGGGTTTTCTTGGGAAAAATACTGGCGTGGTTTGCCATTTCCTTCTCCAGCTCATCTTACAGATAAGGAAACTGAGGCAAACAGGTTGATCACCCGGCTAGTACATCTCTGAGGTTGGATTTAAATTTAGGTCAGGCCTGATGCTCTATCCACTGTGCTACTTAACTGCCCCCAGGAATGACATACAGTAGGCACTTAATAAATGCTTGTTGATTGAACCCAAGTCTTCAGTGCTATTTCCAGTACATCATACTTCCTTGTGAGTCTTCTATATCAATTTTCATCTTCAATGTTAACTTCCAGCTGCCAATGATTGATTCTAGTGCATCTAATAATATAGCACAGTCATCATGGAGGATTCTAATTTTTGGTAGAAAGGAAAAATATAGACACAAATCTACAAACGGTTTCCCCTAATGGAATAGTTCTATAGTTCCTTGTGTTCTCACATAAGAGCATGGGCTCTGTATGAAATTCTGATGGGGGGCTAAAGGCAGGGCCTTAGTCGGGCTCGATCATGGTTCACTGTGGCAATTTGGAGAGGCTTACGAATTCCTTCTCGGAAGAACAGTTTATTGCTACGCTTCTAATCAAAGGAAATGCTAACTTTCAGTTAGTGGTTAGTGGAAATAAAGATGCAGTTTTCTTCCCATCCAAGTTCTTCGACTCCCTGAAATCTATCCAGAGACCCAGACCACAGGTTAAGGCTCTGATCTAGATGCTGTGAATCATGGCTTGTGTCCTGACTTTGCTATGAACATGGTTCTCCACCCCTGGAGGAAGTCGGCTCTTGGTCCTTAACATCCACCTCTAACTCTACATACTACTTGCGTGCCACTGGGCAAGGTGCTTAATCCCTTTGTGCCTCGGTTTCCTCATCTGCAAAAAGATAGGATGGCATCTAGGTGACCTTCTAGCTGATTATCATTATCACACTGATGGAAGAGTCTGGGGCCAAATCTCCTGGTTTAGTGAGGGGAGATGTGAACCTCCAAGGGTTAATCGTAGAGCCACAGAAAATGGCACATTAAGGCTCCTTCGGTATAGAATGTCTTTATGGCTAAAAATATCACGAACAACACGCCACAATATTCCACTTCACATTCCTTAGACTTTCCTGAATACGGTGCCTTTTGCTGGTTTTTCTCCCTCCCCCCTCCCCTTACCCCCTTCTAAGACAGACATCATATTGATGCTCTCCTGCCTGTGGCCAGGAGAATGGCTGTTTTGTAGGTGGAGAGATTTTTCACACAAGAAGGGCAAAGCTTTCATGGGGTAAATAGGACACCAGAATGAGATGAATAGAAAAGTCTTCTGTTTAATTGCTTGCAGCAATCATTCCAAGATGCCTGATGCTCAGAGGGAAGGAGGAAGAAAACGACCATTTATCTAGCCCCGGTGATACGCTAAGCACTACAGACATCTCATTTGACCCTCACAACAACCCTGAGAGGTCAGTGCTATTATTATCCTCACTTTAGGGCTGAGGAAACTGAGGCAGAAGTTAAACGACGTGCCCAGCGTCACACACCGAGGTGATCTCTATTCTATCTGCCGTCTCATCCAGTTGCTATCCTTTGAAAAGGATCAATTCTGGAAATATTTTCAAGATAACCGGGTCACCTTGTGCCTCTGTTAAAGGAGGCAATTGTAGGCATCAGAAGGATAGAATCTCCCAATAGGAAGAAATCTTGGTGGCCGGGTGGGCTAAAGACAGAGATTAAAATCCTGGCTTTGCCACTTGCAACCTGCCAGCCTTGGACAAGGTTTTGGTCTCTCTGAGTTTCTAATCTAAAAAGGAAGGAGTTAGATGAGAGGAGCTCCCATTTCAAAATCTATCATCCAATAATCTAAACGGAAACAAAAATCTCTTCAATGACATTCCGAAGCAGGGGCCATTCACTGGAAGACCGCCAGGGAGAGGGAACCTTCTGCACTGGAATGGCTCTAATAACCAGAGAAGTTTTCCCTTCCATTGAGGCTATATTTTCCTCCAGGATTGCTCTGCAGGCTCTGGAAGGAAGAGAGGCTCAGGACTATGCTTCAATAATGTGATTCCCTTCATTCAGAGGAAAGAAAGGTAGCTTCTCCTCTGCCTTCTGTCATCACAGTGTATGAGGCTTCCTCGCTTTCTCAGCTGCAACACCCCTTCACACTCTGACCCCCTCAACCCCCCTTTACTCAGAAGTCAAATAAAGAGGAACTTACAATCGGTCGCCATGCCAACATAGATGCATTTCTTGAAACGACATTCCTGGCACTGGTTCCGAGTGACTTTGTCTATTACACACTTTCCTTCATATTTACAGGAGTAGGATGGGTGGAGATTTTTCTGAATGGTTCTCCTAAAGAAACCCTAGGGGAAACAGAAACTTCTAGGTGAGAGAATTCAGTAGCACGCAATGTTCTACCGACAAATGACCCAATTCCCCCAAATAATTTGCATTTACTATATCATTTTCCTCAATAGATTGTAAACACCTTGAGGACAGGTCTTTTTATTTTTTGTTCCGGCATTTGGGAATGGTTGCTGAACAAAAGGATGAATGGATGGATTGTACATTTATATAATAAAATGAATCTGATGGGCCTTAACATGCCTACTGATTAAGACATCTCTTTCTCTGTGTCTCTGTCTCTCCTCTCTCTCTGTGTCTCTCTGTATCTCACTCTGTGTGTGTGTCTCTGTCTCTATCTCTGACTCTCTCTCTCTCTCCACATAAAAATTAGACCCACTTTTCCTAAAGAAGGTTTGAAATATGGGTAGAGAAAATGGCATAGGGTCTCCTAATCCCCTTCTGTTGTATGTCTCCAATTTATCCTGTATGCATCTTGTTTGTATCTAATTGGTTTCATGTCATTTTCCTCATTAGATTGAAAGCTTCTTGAGTGCAGGGACTGATTTTCTGCCATTTTTGGTATCCTTGGTGCTTAGCACAGTGCCTGGTATAAAGTAGGAATTTAATAAGTGCTCACTGATTGATCTCAGAATTAATATATTTTACAGTTGATTCAGGGAGAAAGGACTTGGGAATGCGATAAGTGGATCCGCAAAAGGGGAATCCAGAGTTTTCCTTTTCCCCTAGATGCTGAAAATGAACGCAGTTTAGTCTCTTAGGATCTTGTGATTCTGTGGCCAAGTTTAGCTTCTTTAGACTGGCTTAAATGGTATCCTGGTTCACACAGGAGAATCAAAGTGAAGGAAAGTATTGATGCATCTAAAAGCAAATGCAAATGGAACCAAAACAGAGAGACCTTTGGATTTGGAGACAGGAAGACTTGAGTAAGAATCTTGTTTCTACCACTTATTTATGGGACTCTGGGCAAACCTCTCTCAGACTCCGTTTCCTCCATTTGTAAAATGGGTTCCTCACAAAGGTATTAAGAGGATCAAACAAAATTACATCAATATAATACTCTGGAAATTCTGAAGTGCTACATAAATATTAGCCATTGTTATTGGGGTTCATATAAAAAGGTTCTAACTTGTAGATCATAAATCTCAGGCTAGAAGGGAATTTAAAGGTCACCCAATCAGAGATTTAGAGGTAGAAGTCATTTAGTCAAACCCCCATATTTTGCAGGTGAGGAAATGAAGTCCAAGAAAGTGGACTAATGTGCTGCATGCACTTAGGCAGCAGGAAGCAAATCCGGGATGGGGGGGGGTGTGGTCCTACAACTTGGTCTTGTGACTCCAAAGCCTTCCTGCTACCCAAAATGCTTCTTGTTCCTAATTCTTAGGACTGACATAAAGCAGCTCTGACATTTTGCAAATATCAATACTTTAGGGCAATAAATTCTAAGCTTCCTCCCAAAGGTCTTTGATAAGTTGAAATTTTTCCTCTACTTACTACTTATTCTCTGTATTCACTAAAGCAAGTACACTTTTTCCCACCCTGAGGCAATTGGGATTAAGTGACTTGCCCAGAATCACACAGCTAGGAAGTGTTAAGTGTTTGAGACCAGATTTGAACTCCTGACTTCAGGGCTGGAGCTCTATCCACTGCACCACCTAGCTGCCCCAGCAAGCACACTTCTTGATTCCCTGATGCAATAAGGTTGTAGCAAAAGGAAATGTATGCATGTATGTATATGTGTGTGTGTTTGTGTGTGTGTGTGTGTGTGTGTGTGACATATTGCTCATTGTAAACTTATTCAATGATGTTACCTAGCTTTGGGCTGTCTGCTGGACTGCATCCATTTATGAAGAAAATCCTCAAATCTCACAGAACCTTACCTAACAGTCTGAGGTGCCATATTTTCTTTTTCTTTTTTCTTTCTTTCTTTCTTTTTTTTTTTTTTTTTGCTAAGGCAATTGGGATTAAGTGACTTGCCCAAGGTCACACAGCCAGGAAGTGTTAAGTGTCTGAGGTCAGATTTGAACTCAGGTCCTCCTGACTTCAGGGCTGGTGCTCTATCCACTTCGCCATCTGGCTGCCCCCCTGGGGGGGTGCCATATTTTCAATCAGTGCCAAGTTCAAAGTCAAAATATGATCAATAACTACTTAGAATAAGGAAATCTTCACACTCTTCTGTGGAAAAGTCCCAGAATTGAACTTTCTGAGTTTGTAATAAAATTTCCAATTTTCCTTTTTTTTTTGGCCAACAAAAAAAAAAAAAATGGAAGCCAATGCACTAATAGACCCTAATTAGCTTGTTTTTTAGTTACACGGGACAATCTTGGTTTTAATTTCTTTAGCTATCAATTTTCATACATCTACCCACATTTTTGTACACAATATACATGCATACAAGAATTTTTTTCCATAGCAATAGCATTAAAGATGTGATTTTTAAATGAGAAAAATTAGCAGAAAAAACATAAGAAAAAGCTTCCGATTTTGCTCTGAATTTACTCTGAGATTTTGGCTTCAGGAAGGTCTCTCAAATCTCACAGTCTTCTCATAATGTGAAGGTTCCCCCAGTGACAAGAAAGCTGTCACACCTGGTGTGTCACACATACACACACTTTTAATTAAATCCATTGAAATGAATGCTGTGGATGTATTACAAAACTGCAATTAATTTAGCAGCTGTTGGCATTCAGACACAGTACCTTCCCAGGATACAGAGAAATCGTATGTGGGCCAAAAGTCACGAAAACAGTACATTCAGTACGGTTAGGACTATAACAGCGACACTGTTAGGTCACACCAGAGTTGTAATTAAGTCGTTGGGAAAGGGGGTGTGGCCTGTGGCCCTGAAATTTAGGGGGCAGTGAGGTAGGATGTGAATCGAGTGCCAGGCCTAGAGTTCAAATCTGGCCTTAAACACTTACAAAGCTATGGAAGTGACCCTGGGCAAGTCCCTTAACTCTGTTTGCCCCAGTTTCCTCATCTGTAAAATAAGCTGGAGAAGGAAAGGGCAAACACTCCAGTATCTTTGCCAAGAAATCTCCCCAAAAAGGATCATGAAGAGTTAGATGTGCCCTAAATGACTGAATAAGAACAGCAAACTGAGATTTAGAAGATGGAAGAAAAATCAAAAACAAACAGTTCAACCTCTAACTTAAAAGGATTTCCTTTGGCAGCATGGAACATTACAGTATAGTACCTCATGAGCAAGTAAAATTAATTAGATTAAGAAAGCTATCAGATCCTTGACCCCATCAATAAGTCACTAACATAACCAATTCTCCTTTCTACACAGCTAAATTTGTCTTCATTACTTTATATTCTTTTCACATCATGAATCGTAAAATTGATTTGAGGGCTATTTGCCCCAGGTGGAAAAACGGCTACTTTATGGCTCTAGGTTGTACGCTGAAGGCACCAAAATCCCAATTCTGAATCAGTACCTAAAAAAGTGGGCCACTTAGTGAACTCTCTTTGCCACAACCTTGACTCTCCTCCCCGACTCAGTACTATTTCCCAGCCAGCAATACTTGGATGGAGGAGATGGCTGTGATAGTATTAAGAGCATAAAATCACAGATTCAGAACAGGAAGGGCCTGGGAAATTATCTAGTCCAGCCCTATCTTTCTAGAGAGAAAGAATCTATTCCCAAATGGACAAATTGTGTGTTGGTATAATGGAAAGAGCCCTGAACATGGACCAGATAAGTCAAAGATCTGGCAGACTTTTCAGTGTGGTCTTAAGCAAGTCATTTTAAGGGCTTCAGGGGCTGCTCTTGGGGAGGGGGCACAGAGAAGCCCCTTTTTAGAGGAAGTGCTGTGGCTCAGGCCTGGTCGGAGGTGATCTCCCAGCCTGTGTGAAAGCTGCCCCTGCTATTGTTGGTAAATCAGGGTATGGTCAGTGACCGTGGGGATCCCTTCCTCATTTTTTCTTTGAGACTGATTTGGGCACCTTGGGCTAGGCTGGGGGGAAGTCTCTGTCCAGCAAGGTCAGAGCCATTATAAAAAGGAAATTTGGACCTATTTAGAAGGGTCTCCTCTTATTGCCCGGCCAAAAACAGCTCCTCTGGGCAATGGAGAAAAGTTCCACCTTTGGGAGTTTCCAGCTTCCATCCCCACGTGGGTTCCCTTTGGAAGTATGAGGGACCTTCCCTGGATTATATCCCCCTTGAGAATGATGGTCCTGAAAATGTATCAATGTATTGCTACCAAGTTAGAGTGTTGTGACCATACACATTGGGGTAGGATAGGTGGAGAGTTCACTGTGCTAAAACATATGTAAGGATGTCACTTCCCAGCCCTGTCATCTGTCACAAAATATATTACTCAAAAGAGATGTGTCTCTCAGTGGATTTGAATAAATGACACCTTATTTTTTAAGTTCCCTTTGAGCAAGACAATCAGGGTTAAATGATTTGCTCAGGGTCACACAGCTAGTAAGTTCCAAGTGTCTGAGGCCAGATTTGACTCCAGGGTCGGGGCTCTATTCTCTATGTCACCTACCTGCCTCCTCCCTTTTTAGATGGCATTTTACATAGTTTATTTAGAAAAAAAAAAGTCTGCAAATGCATCCTTGAAGTCCCTACTTGTGGTTATGGAGAGCTGTTGGGGTGGGAGAAATAATACATTAAAAAAAATGTATCGGATGAATAGAGACATTATTGAAACAGTGAAGAAAAAAAAGGATTCTGAGGATCCTGGTGAGCTGAGAGGGTATCCAAGTAAATGAGATTGCGAATTCAAGGTCGCCTTCTCCTTTGGATGGGATTTGGATGGCAAAGCACCAGCTCGGAAAGCTGTTTTTAAAAACTCCTGTTGTCTTTAAAGCTCTTACACTCACAGCCTGTTGTAATCTCAGAATAGTGGGCCCTAGGGTCCCCACCATGACCCCTGGATGATACCGTCTTCCCCTCTGAGGCTGATTTAGAAGTCTGGATGAAGCACAGATTGTGCCAAAGCTGACTGGATTCCATCTGCCCGGCTCAGCAGAATCCGAATTTTTAAGCTTTTTTTGTGTGAAAAAGATTTTTTTTTTGGTCGAGGGAAAAGATCTTTTGTTGTCGCTGTTTTGCAGAATAATAGCCATAAGCATATTATAACAGAGAAACATTTAAAAAAATTTTTACACTGTCAAGGAGAAAAACATTCTTCAAGTATTTCAAAGAAGGGTCATTTGGCAAAGAACCCCCTTTCCCAACTTCTTAAACTTATTTGAACCATTTCAAGCTCTCTGATTTCTCTCTTTCCCCATCTCAATTTTTTAAAGACATAATCGGTCTAGGAAAAGAACCAACATTTGAGAATTGGTCAGGTAGAGTCCCTTCTTCCCTTGTCCTCCGCTCCCCTAAGGAGTCCTAACTGACATATACTACTAAACCGAGGAAGAAAAAGGCACGCTTTTCCTGACCTTACCACAGGACTTTGCTATATGTATGTACTCCTGTGCTGAACACTAGACCTGATTCTCTATGGCGCCCAAATCTACATCTACTGTACCTGTGTTTCAGAGCTTCATAAAAATCATCGAGGGACTGTAGAAATACTACCTTGCAAATAAGATTGCTTTTTTTTATGTGTCTCCTTTTGTTCTCAACTTAGGATCAAAGACTTGGAAGCAGCCCTCCTCCCCTCCAGATCTCATCATTGGGTAGGTGGAGAGAAAATCAAGTCCAGAGAGGGTAAGAATGAAAGTAGGGATTACTTCATTTTTTGTCTTTGGCCCAGCACAAAATGTGGAAAAACAATACTCATTGGATTAGTAGATTAAGTGATTTGCCTTATGATTGTTTCATAGAAGCTTATTTGCTTTTTCTTTTGTTCTCACTGGTTTAGAAAAATCAATAATAGATTGTATAATCTGATAAAAAAATAGAAATATAATCAGAAATTTGAACCTAGGTTCTTGTCCAAATCCAATCCAGCTACTTCATGTGAGGCTAAGAAGTAACTTCAATATGGCAGAGAATCCAAATGTCCAAATTCATTTAGAATAAAACCTCAGTTCTTTAGACTAATAAGGACGGCCTGGTCTAATACGGTGAACCTAAATTATACAGATATTTAGAGGAATACAATTATGTTATTTTCAGAGAACTATATTCATTTAAATTAATTGTAAAAAATTGTGTTTCCATGAACAGACCAAAGGCAACCTTTAGCCTCATCCTGGTAAAATGATCAGAAATTCAAGATGAGTTAGAAAAAATGAGGTCTGATTGCAGACACATTTTAAATAACATTTTAGTAGATTAAAGACTCTTGTTGTCTTGGAGACTGATGCTCTACTATGTGTTCTCATATGCTGACTGGAAGAACCTTTTAACTTATTGTAACTTTATTTAATTTAATGCCCAGATAACAGAAGGTGGGACATTCCCATGAAACACCTTCCATTAGAAAACTGACTTTTCTCTTTAGCCTGGCAGAGCTTCCGTGTGCCAGTTATTTGGCCACTGGTAGCATGCAGAGCCTCTTAAAATGCCCTTTGTTAAGATGGCCATGGACAGGTTGTTATTTGGATCAGAGATGATCTGTTTTATTATTCATTTTAATACTCTAGGGTAATTTTTCTGAGTGAAATTTGTAAATTGAATAAGAATACACATACATTCATTTTCCTCTTTTCTTAACCTGCAAAATTGTTTTCATCTACAAACATTTTTCAACTTGTAAAATGTCAATCTCAGTTTTCATTTTGTAAGATGAACTTTGAATTATTGTTTTTCCCCAGAAAAAAACCTTCATTTAAATCCAACAGTGTTTACATTTTCTTTGAGGAGGTTCATAAACTCTGGCTAAGTTGAGTAATTTGACATAGTACTATTCTATTTCTTCAAAGCATAAAAAGAAATCTGTAGGAGCGCAATTATCTACTGAATATTTGCTGTGTACACAGATTATTTGGATAAACAAAGATCATAATGGAAATACAAGTGGCCTTAGAGAGACCCGCTAATGGAGCTCTCAGAGGTCCATCTGTTTTCTTCTCTTTGTAGGAGACTTATCCCTGCAACTAGAGAAAATGCATCTCCAGAAGTCAAATGTATGGGTGTGAGCTGCTTTGGGCCTGGTCTCTCTGCATTAGTCTGACTGGATGGTATCTTTCTTTTCTTAACCTAATGAGACTGGTTTGCTTTTGGTTACAATGAGAGATGTAAGTGAACATTAATGGATTTGATTATGAGGAATGTCCCAACGGATTGAGTTAAATGTGGAAACTGGAGTTTGAGTCTCAAGTAGACTCTGAGGGAAGAGGGGCTGCTGAAATCAAAATGAGAATTAGAGATGTATTATGAAATGAGACTTGAAATAACTTATATAAAAAGTTAACAGGGAATGAAAAATAAGGGTAAAAAGAACATATTCAAGAAGCTTGTTTGTGCAATTTAACAAACGCTTACAATAACGCTGCATGGAAGAAGTGAGATCCCGACAACATCCCAGCCCATTTTCTTTTTCATTGTCGTGGGTTTTTAAAATCGATTCAACACTGTTAAAAATGAGTAACAGACCAGATAGCTGGACTGTTAGGGGCAACAGATGTTGCAATCTAATCTGCAGTTCTACGGTTGTGATGTTCATGCACCAGAGCTTTCTGTCACGAGAAAAGGACTGCTAGAGTCATTCCAGCCAGATTATTTACCTTGCAGCCTTCACAAGTGATGCATCGGTAGTGATACCCAGTGGCTTTGTCACCACAAACTACACAAAGCTCGTCCTTGTCTAAGTAACTGGGTATGTACCCTGTGAAGGAGGAAAAAAAGAGGAGTATGAAAAAAAGGGTACGGCAAGTTAAACGTCAAAGATACTCCACCTCAGGGACTGCTCAGAGCCAGAGAGCTGGGAGGCCGGGACTTCCCCAAGAGACCTCACCAAGTACCAAGTACAAAAGTCGTATCTTCACACAACCAGCGCCATCAACGTCAACCCAAGGGTGTATTATAGACAAACATTATCACCTCAGTTGTCATCACCACTTATGGGAAAAAAAGGGAGAAGGAGAAGAGGGAGATTACTTAACAACCTCTTGTATTCTGGGAGTCACCGTTGGGGTCCTTTACCACTGAATAAAACTACCTTTCTCTCCATCACGTTCTTTTAGGGTCTGGACTTGGCCGATGATGTCAAAGCAAATTTGGTTCTCTATGGGATCACGGGCACTGCTCGGTGGCATAGAAATATTTTCAGCTGGAAGGATCCCACCCAGTTTAGTGAATCCAAATGTCTCCTTTTATAGAGGAGGCTTGTCCAGGATGACATAAGTTAGTGGTAGAAACTGGGCTCAATCCAAGTCAAAGAAATTGGACTTCAAGTCCAATAATAATAATCCAAATTAATTGTCTCTACATGGGTTTATATGTAAATCTAATTCAAATATATATATGTATATGAATTAAAATATAAACTGATTTATCTACACAGAAAATATTATTTAGGCTTCTGATTATATGAAATAGAACTCCCATCCCACCAAAAAAAAAAAAAAGCATGGGAATGAATGGGAGGAACTGAGATATAGGGTATAGCAGGCGGCATCATGTCCTGGACTTGCTGTCAAATTGTAGATTTTTCCTTTACGACCTGTGTGATTTTGGGTGATTAACTTAGCTTTTCAGTTAACCTCAGTTTCCTTCTCTGGAAAAAAAAAGACGCTTGAACCAGATGATCTCTTCCCACTCCAAATCTGTGATTCTACAGTTTTAATCTTTAAAAAAAATCCAAATTAAATCACAAAGATTCTGGTACTTGTTAGTACACTTACTGTCTTCTGTCTGGTTAGGAACTGAACCTGACCATACGTAGCCCACTTCTCGCCTGTCTTTGTTTTGCTCCCATCATTTAATCAATCAACAAGCAATGATTAAGCACCCGGCCTGTGCCAGGCCCTAAGGATTCAGAAAAAGTGAGCCAGTCCCAGAGAACTGTTGGTGGTAACTGAGGGAGCTATGGTGGGCGGTGTGTTAGGGGCAGGTAAGCGCTTCAAGAATACTGATTGGCTGGAGGCAGCCAGCTGGTCATACAGACAGATAAGCAGACTTTTAGAAGCTCAGACAAACTCATCAACCACCTTGAGGAGGATTCTAAAAGGGAAGATGTAAGTGGGTTCAAAAAGATCCAGGTAATTGGACCACATGGAGACACCTGTAGATTGTCAAGTGAAATCAACTTGGAACAGGAGAGAGCTTTATCTTCTGTAGAAAGTCGAGAAGCCCCTCCCTGCAGTAGAGGGGGATATGTCTGATCCAGTCCCTCTGCAGGGGTTAGAGCCTTTAGCGATGGAGATGTTCTCTTTCAGGGTTCCAGGTTTCTGCCCTTCTGGGGTTACTTGGGTTAGACATCAGTTACAAGGCAGAGAAAACATCACCTGCAGAATCATCTTCCTCCATGGAGGGACAGGTTCTGGGACAGCGATTTAACTGATGTGGAGAACGTCTGGGTTCTTAAGTCTAAAGAGAGCGATCTAGAGTACATAATTAAGTGGCTCACCCAGGATCCCAAGCCTGAATGTAGACAAGGCAGGACTTGGCTCAGGGCTTTCTGGTTTGAGGCCTGTCTCTCTCCACTAGGCCACACTGCCTTTCTCCTACATGGATATAGATGAAAACCGGAGACCTTCACACAGTCCCTGAGTCTGGTCTCAGCCACGGGCAGCATTAGAACATTGGCTGGCCTGAGTTCTGGACTCCCTCTCGTTCTCAGTGTTCCACTTTGGGCTTTGCCATCTTGACTATAAACCCTCCAAGTAACCTTTGGTGGCCCTTTCTTCGTGTACAATTCATCATGTTCCCAGCTTACACAACCACTGAGCCCCAGTCCCTTGGGTATCTCAGTCTTGTGGATAATTGGTGGAGCGAACGCTCTAATTGAGTAAGACAACAACATGATAACTCAGAAGGCCCTCATCCCGGCACAGATTCTGGGAGCCTTTCCATGATAATAAGCAAAATAAAAAACAAGATGAGCTGGACTTTGAGCCCAGAGAACTAACAGCTCATCGAAATCCTGTATGGCTGGGGGGAGGGAGGAGGACAAGGGAGACAGAGAAAATATATATCCATCAAGGTACCAAACGGGGGGACTGTGTTATGTTAGCTCATCTTTCAGAACCGACAGTTCCTAGCCAACACAAGGGCACAGGATTCATGCAGGTGCAAGCAGGGGGCCTAGAACCTGGGCCCAGACAACCCAGCCTGTTGGCTGTCGGGGCTCTGGAACCCATGCCAAGTTCATCAAAGCTGTTGTTGTTGTGAGTGTTGCCATGGCCCATGTCTAACTCCTTGGCAGCACTTCCCCAAGGCTAAGCCTTGAACACTGTAACATCCTGTTCTTGGCCCGGCTTCTCTCTGGATGGACAGCCTGGCCATAACCTGGTCTGGGTCAAGACATCTTTTCTGGACTCTTGGAGCTAGCTGTCTCCTGGTGGCAGGGCAATGGACCGCATCCCATCACCATGCACCAAGCACTGAAGAAAACGTGGGTGGATTCCCTCCAGGGACCAGATTCCCACATCAAGGATGTAGAGTATACATTCAGACATCATCTACTCTGAGCTGAAGGGCACTTGCAGGTCATCCAGCCCAAGGGTTATTGATTCTATTGTATTTTTTTTTTGCATTATAGATCTTTTGGGCAGTCTGGTGAAGCTCATGGACTCCTTAGAATAATGTTTTTAAATACATAAAACAAAATGAATTGCATTATTTTTGTTGCTAACTACAAATAAAATGCAAAGCATTACATAAGAAACCCATGATAAATATGTGATATATAATTATAAATAAATGATAAGTAAGTACAATTAAAAATAAATAATACATAAATATAAATAAATTTTTAAGAAGTAATTTTTTTTCCTCATCCAAGTTCACAAATTCCCTAATCTATCCAAAGACCCCTACAGGTCTGTTGCAGATGCTCGATCTTTCCAGAGGCCTAAAAAAGGGGGATGTAAGTTGTCCAGGGTCACACGGTAGCAAGGCGCAGAGCCAGAATTTGAATGTAGGTCCTTTGGTTGCAAACTTAGATTTCTTTCCACTCCACATCCAAGTAAAACTTTAGGGACACAATTATTAGTTTATGTCAACACACATGAAGGAATCATGGCCGAAACATGGCAGATATTCACACAAGACCTTTTATTTTCATTCCTCTATTATCTGACATTTTAGATGGCTGTCATTTTTTAAAAAGTCTTACTTAAGTAATGCTGCTACAAAACATTTAAGATGCTTATTTTTTTTCGTGGTAGATCACTAATCAATGAATAGCTATTTCTTGATCAGAATCTTCCACAGAATCATCTGATGACAGTTTCTTACACGATCCTAACCTTCCAAATTACTTATAATATTAATTCTGAAATATTTATTAAAAAATCATCATAATTGTTATGTCTTGCTCCATCATTCGTTATTAATTTTTGGGGGGGATCAGGGAGAATACTTGTTTTTCCTTTCCCCAAGATCTAGACTGTTCCTCCTCACCTATTCCTTGTGGGATCTCCAGCTACCTTAGGAGATAGCTCAGGCTTATCTTCTAATAAGCCTTTCCTGATCCCCCCAGTTATAAACAGTTTCACCTTTGAGAATTTATTTCTGACCACTTTGTACAGCGAGGCAGCATGGAGTACTGGGTAGAGAGCCTGTGTCCAAAGGGACAAGGTACTAGACCTGGGGGAAGAAAGACCTCAGTTTAAGTCTGATCTCAGGCACTTAGTAGCTGGACAAGTCACTTAACTTCTGCCTCAGTTTCCTCATCTATAAAATGGGACCTACTTCTCAGGATTGTGAGGATAAAGTGAGGTAGTATTTATAAAATGTTCTGCAAACCTTAAAACACTATATAAATATTATATTATTGTTTTTTGTTGTTGTTGTTCCCAATCAGTAGTAGAGCCTTCTGAGCTTGTATTGGTCTGGATCAGCCACAATTGGACACTGTACCTTGATCCCAACATAATGATGTTATTTGGTCTCTTTGAGAAAGGACAGCAACCAATTATCATCATTATTATTGTTGTTGTTGTTACCACTCTGAATGTTCTGAGCATCTCTCTAGGGAGAGGATCTTAACCTATTTTTTTGGAGATTTTGGAGGAGCCTATCAGCCTTTTAGAATTCTTTTTAGGATAATTTTAGACTCCTTTTTAATTTTAAATTTAACTAATTAATTTTAACTTAATTATTTTAAACATTGGCAATTGAAGTTAATGTTACATTTCACTTAGTGAGCATAAAAAGGTACTTTTTTCCCATCCAAGTTCATGGTCATGATGAAATCTATCAGTGGGGAGTCAATGGATCCTGAGTTAAAATCGAGCCTCACACTGCCCAGCAGAAATTGTTTGGTTTTAGTGAAGATAATTTACTCACTGGGAGTTTTTCTACCCAAATGAAATCACATGCCTAGTCCCTCACTGCTCTTCCCCGTCCTAAAAAAGAAAATATATGTTGACTTCTACCTCTCCAATTCGACTGTGGGTACCTGGGAGAGGAGAATTTATTTTTACTTTTGTCTTTTTTCTCCCCGTGCCTAGCACAGTGCTTTGCATAGAACATTCATGTAATCATCAGTGAAACAATCTAACTTAATATTCCATAAAAAATGAATGAAAAGGATTCTTAGAGGTATCTTAACGTAACTGGGAGTACTATGTAAGACCCCATTTGCCTAAGAGGGATAATTACTGCCATGCTTCTTTCCTTATGACTCCCCCCCTTTTTCTTCTCTCTCAGATATTCTGCAGAAATCACACAATTGTCAAGAGGGCATTGGTTCAAGTAGCAGAGTGAGAAGCTAACATCAAAAGGATAATAAGTCAGGGAACTAGCTGGCTCTGGGACATCTGTCGTCCCTTAGAAAGATCGACTCAACAAGCAGTAGAGGGTTTCTCCTAAGTACCATCCCTCTAATTCCAATGAATGTGTACTGGTCCTTACCATGGTAGCACAGGCCCAGTTTTTATGATTTACAGAGTTTCCAACTCAACCTTAAAAATCAGCATCAAAAAATTTTACAGATGCAGGCTTGAGAGTAGTCATATGATTCATATTTGTTACTTGAGAAAATACCCAATGGCAAAGTCACAATGCTTGAAGTTCTTAGTATTCAAGAGTCTTTCAAAATACCACCATGGTGTCCCCTAGGGCTGTTTGGTTCACAGGCTGGGACTGATTGACCTCTGGCAATTATCACCCAAGACAATGAGCTAGGAGGATGAGTTCTGTTCCAGGCCCCCAATACTAGTATTCATTTGGCCAGAATCTCTTCTCTTTGGGTTGACTAACTGGGTTAGTACCTCATTCATTTTTGGGGAACATGAATCTCTATTTAGCTATAGATTTCATCATTGGCCAAAGGATCCTAATCTTTTAGAAATGATTTCTCTAATTTCTGATCTACCACCGAGCATGAGGCAACTGTCACGGCATAGTAGAAAGAACAAATAAATAAATGAATGAAAAAGCAATTATTAACCATTTCCAATATGTTAGGTAGTAGACCAGAGGAATAATTTATAATCTGCCTTAAACTTGCTGTGTGACCCTTGGCAAATGATTATTATATTTTGTCTCAGTTTCCTCATCCATACAATGGCACTTACCTCATAGGGTTGTTGTGAGGATCGAATGAGACGATATAGATAAAACACTTTGCAAACTCCAATTTCAAAGTTAATTATTAATTGTTATGATAATTAATTAATTAATAAAAATTATTAAAATATTAATTATAATAAGAATTCTTATTACTGTGGTCACTATTGTTTCTGATGCTTTTGTGAATTCTCTTGCACGTAAGAGGCATCAAGGCATGGCAGCTAGAGAACAGATTTTGAAGTAGAGACGGGCTGGGTTCAAGTTCTGCTCTGATGCTCACTGAATATAGGATGCTGGACAAGTTAACCTCTGATTTGTTGGATTGGGCCACTTCCTGCGGAGCTGGCCATGTTCTTTGGCTTCTGGCCAAACACTTCAAGGGAATGGCAGAAGGAACTCCTGACTGCTCTCCTGTGTCTGGGGATGGGTATGTCTCAGGTCAGTAAATCAGGGCTTCCTCCAATCACCCCAATCATGTATATTTCTCTTTTTCATGTGTTGGCTGTTGGAGGAGAGAAGAAACTTTTTTCCTGCATTTCTGGCCTGCCCAGTGTCCCTCTTGGGGCTACAGATAAATTCTGAATGTTTTCTTGACTTGGCTAATCTTATTTTTTTAACTGAGGTGGCTACTTAGAAAAAAATAGCTGGACGGTTTCATTTTTGTCTTTCCTTAGTCCAGTGCCCGGTCCACTATGGGGATTCGATAAATGCTTGCCAGTTCGATAGATCTTAAAAAAGCAATCCCATAGCCAAAGTGGAAAATGTTCTGTGTAATTAAAAAATCTCAAAATTAAAATAAAAAAATCCCCCAAATCCTTTACCAGGAAGGTTTGTCCCATAAACCAGAGCCAGTAGGACAATCACGGAATATGTTGCCTGAAGGATTTGAGCTGGATTTTTAATGGCAGAGTTCTAGAGAACCAGAACAACATGTAGTCCATTTGAATACTAGTGGGAGACTGCATCCGGGGCCATCTCTAATCATTTTGATCTATATCTTTCTACTGGACCCACATGGCTCTGGAGGAGAGAATGAGCTGGTGACTGCACAGCCTCCCCTCACTTAAATCCAACTTACTCGCAATCATAGCATCCCCTCCCTAATGTCATGGGTCTCTTTGAGAACAAAGGGCAAACAACAATGATAACAAACAACAATGGGTGACTCTTTAGCCCAGAGAGCCAATTAATTAATCAACAAGCATTAAGTAAGGACCTCCTATGTTCCGGGTACCAAGGATACAGCAACAAAAAAGAAGCAGCCTTTCCCCTTGAGGATTTTATAAAATGCAAGGAGGGGGAGAATAGGGGAAGAAGCAATTCAGTTGGGCAATGAGGGCTGGTAGAACAAAGTAGGGAGATTTTTGTCCTTGATTTATTAGGCAGCTTCAAAGCCATTTGAGAAGAAATAGGAGAAGGAAACATTTTATGGAGTTTCCCATGTAAGAAAGAGCTGAGAAGCTGGGGGCAAGAGATTCCATGGGGAGGGCTTAAAGCTGTTTAGCTACAAGATCACTATAATTAGGGAAAAGAAGGACTAGAGCTGGGACCTTAATGGCAGCCTTGTGGTATAAGAAAGCATTGGATGAGAGTCAGGAGAGTTCTGGATTCATGTCCCATCTCTCACATTTCCTATAGGGGCTGTCATGGACTAAATTCTCTGAGTTTCACCTTCCTCATCTCTAAAATGAAGACAAGATCTGCGGAACCCACCGCCTAAGGGTTTTGTGTGGAACAAATCAGATAATGAGCAAAAAGTGCTTTGTAAACCTTCATCTTCAATAAAAATGTCAGTTATCATGGCATAACACCCATGATTTATAGTTCTGTATATAGGTCTTTGAATCCATACCCTCTTATTAGAAATAAGAAAAGAGGGCATAAAGAGGGGATCAATAATTGATCAACAAGTATTTATTAATTGTCTATTAGGAGCCAAGCACCGTACAAACACAAAAATGAAATAATTCGACCTCAACGAGCTTATATTCTATTGGGGAAACCAATCTATACATATACAGCCATACACACATGCATACACATTAGAAGGGGGAAGTATCAACAGCAGGGAAGATCAGGAAAAAAAGTTTCATGTAGTAGGTGAAATGACTAGACAAGACTTTAGTTAGCCAGCATGTGAGAAATCTTTTTGAAGAACTTATTATGTGTCAGATACTATAAGTAGAAGAATCAGGATTTGTCCTGAGATCTTTGGGCGGTGCATGTAGTATTTTGTGGCAGAATATCCCTAGGCAGCGAAAGGTGGAATGAAGGGAAGGCATCAGTTTGGGCATCAAGAACAGAGCTGATTCTACCAGAGCAACTGTAGCCAGAGATCAGACAAGAAAAGTGTCAGGGATAGAAAAATGGGAGTAATGCAGTTAGTAAGAAGCGCCCAAATAAGGAACTGATGAAATGGATACTGAACAAGCAACTAGAAACGCAGGAAAAACAGAAATGTGAATAACGCAAAGTTAATGCCAGAAAGGATGGTGAGGGCAGAGGGCGACTGGCATTTTGAAAACAACCGAAAGGTCAGGGAGGATGGGCCCTTGTCCCCAAACTGCTCTACTTGGCCATGGATAAGCTGCTCCAGTCTCTGGTAAGGGGCTCTAAGTGGGAACAAGAGAATAATCAGAGACAGTGGAAGCAAACTGCTCTTTCAGAGACCAAATAATACCCTTCCAGGGCAGTGCTTGGGCTTTGCCGTCATGTTGCTCATCATAAGCAACCATCTTGGAAAATGGTACTGGATGTTTTGGAGGAGGTTAACACAGCCATTGCCATCTCGGGAGAATGCTATTTTTTTTTTTTTTTGGACAAGAGCTTCTGAGTTCTTGATAAGAAAGATGGGGAATGTCTGAAAGGAGATCTCTTGTCTGCTGTTAGGTTTAGTGTGGGCACAATCCAATTCTTGGCACTAAGAGGCATTCTCATTTAACCTCGAGAAAGACAAATGTGTTCTGTATTTAAGGAAAACACTTTAGCATTTTTCTATAATGGCCTTGTCTCTTAATGGATTCCACGTGGTAATGCCCAACTTGAAATAGACTTCAGAGTGCAGCAAGCAGAGTACAGACATAGTAAAAACAAAATCTGCCACCGCAGGAACTACTTAGTATTATATTTTCAAAACTTGAGATCTGCATTTCAATACTCAACAGTTCACTGGGCTTTCACCTAAAGCAATCCTTCAGCTAGTTTGAAAAGTGTTACTTAGATGTCCTTGCAAGAAGCCTCCTTTGAGATCTGATCTCCTGCATTTAAGTCAGTTCAAACAATACCTGATTTGCCATTTAATTTCCATTTCTAATGTTTATGCAGTTATACCCATTAGGCTGACAATTCTTCAGTGAAGATGATGAGTTACTAAGATGAATTCATTATATGCTTTTGTAGGTCTTTCACCAGCTGTAGAGCTTGTGTGTTTGTCCCATTACAACCTAACAAACATATTATTATTTGTTCTTTACTTTTCTTTTTGCACATCTCAAAATTATTCCCCAAAGTAAGAACATTTACAAAAAAAATCACTAAAAGATCCTTCTTGATCATGGCTTAAGAGTTGGGATTTAAAGTGGGAGGAGAGGGAAGGGGGGGGAATAATTGAGACTTCCTGAGGTCTCTGAATATGAAAAGAAATTTCGATACAAATGTTTTAGCAACTGTTGGGAAATCTAATTCCTATAGGATTTAAGGGCATAGAAAACTGAAATGAATTCACTGTATGAAGGAGAGCTGTAAGGAAAGGGAGAGGCAAAACACCTCTAAGGAAGAATTCTGTTTAAAATCAAATGAGCATTTGACTGGCAGGGCCTCTCTGAAGGTAGCCAAATCCCGATGGGTCTTGAATTTCTGCACAGAATTGGACTTTCTGGTAAGAGAATCAGGCCAAAGGTATTGTCATCTTCTAGCTATGTATGAGTACAAATGAGAAGAGACCACACCCTGATTGTCCAATTCCCTTAAGTTTGCCTTCAAAATTTCAGTTCTTCCATGTTATATTGTCCCTTAGGAAAATTTGTGATCGAAAGCCAGGGCTAATTACTGATTTTAATGTCCTCTAATTGCTAGGTTTGATTTAAGATGCCAAGCTCCATGGGAGGACAAAAAGAAGGTTTTTTTTTTTTTTATTTCCTGTTTAGGATTATTCTTTTCATTAAGTCTTTGTGCTGAGGGGTTTTTTTTTTTTTAATTAAAGCTTAAAAAAAATCCCAATATAAAAACCTTCTATTCTCCATCAAAGAATTGATAAATGGGACAGATTCTATTCTAAACTTCAGCTTTTCTCAATATACTTAAAGGAGTAAAAACCTGTATTCAGAAACTAAGAACTAAGATAAATTCAAGGGGGAAGACAAGAGAAGAAGGAGAAGAAAAAGTTTTGACAGCTGTGTTACTGAGGAATATAGAATGGTGCTGAACACAATGAACACAGACGAAGTAATTATCATTTATTGGGAATCAAAGAAAGCCCAAATGGAACAATAAAGCCCCTTCAAAAGGACACCTGCTTAAAGTATTAATGTTGTCTTAATGAGACACCACTGAGGATTCACTGACAGAAAGAACCCACTCCACTCAACAACAATATTGGATCAATATAGACAGACATGCTGGGTCTAACCTTTTGTTCTTGGGAGACAGTTAACAGATTGGTTCATTTTACTAAGATCTGCTTAAAAAGTGGCTGCCACAAATACTGACATGTTTAAAGCCAATCACCTGCCTTGTTGAGTGAGATTGGCGGGGAGGGCAAAGGGAAAGGGAGGCCAGTGGCCTTTCGAGGGACAGGGCTTTTAAAAATTACATCCATAGATGCATAGAATGCTGCTTTGTTTCCCCATTTCATGAATCATATTAACGTTCAAGGCATCAATGCCCAAAGCAGGTCCCTTTGTTAGGGATCCCTCCACTGGGGCTCTGTGGAGGTTCCCTGTGAAACAACCAACAGAAGTGCCAATCGGTGGGGAAAATGTCAGGAAAGTTCTGCAATTAATTAACCCCCAGCCATATCTGAATGCTCCAACAAGTTAAAAGGAGACCAACAGAGACATCAGTAATTTGGGATCCTAGGACACCGTCCCCCAAAGTTGCACATATCCATACATTCATGTATAGAGTCCAGAAGCTTAGTCCTCATTTTAAAAGTTGAGTTTCTTAAGAAACAGGGCACACATACCGACCCACAATGTGAAACTTGCAATTTTGAAATTCATTAGGGTATCCCATCTCTTGCTTTGAAAATGAGAGAAATAAAAAACTCTGGGACTCAGTAGAAGGGTAATCCCCCAACAATTGGGGAAAAAGATAAACTTTTACATATCTCTTCATCATACTATAATTTCCCATCCTTCCTTTATCCACAACTAGAATTTACCATTATGTCAGCAAATATTATCATTTACCCTCAGGGGGAAATAGAAACAGGATTGATTCCTAATCTGTTAGAATTAAATGGGCATTTTTTTTTTTTTAAATTATGGAACCATTTGAAACATTGCCAATGATATTTCCTTTTGAACTCTATGAGCCCCACTCAATCTCTTTTCAGTTAATTTCAATTCAGTAATTTCCAAATCCAACCATATCATTGCAAATTAGGCATCTCTGCTCAACATTGGACCATATCACTGCAAATTAGGTATCTCTGTCTGCTCAATAGGCTCCCAAGTCCCACAGATGCAGAAAGCAAGCATTTCTCTCAAAGCTACTGGAGGTTTCAAGCTTGTCCGGAATCCTACACTGTATTCCAAATTTCCACTGAGTGCTATGCTGATCATACCTATGCAAGGAACTTTGTGTGTCTGGGATTTTGGAGGGAATGCTCTATCGACCCAAGTGAGGAAGTGACATGTCACCTGCTTGGATATCCAGACCATGTCAGGGATGGTTTTTTGAAAGGTGAAACTTTGCAGCAGGAGGTTAAAATTCTTATTACATCTGGATTGAAATGAGAGGACAAGGCATTCTTTTCAGGCTAGGCAAGGAGTGTAAAACTAGAGAAATCAGCCAAGTCATTTTAACATACATTTACTATCACACTGCCCAAGACAGGTCATGTCAGCTAATTAGCAAATGCATAAATTTCCCATGAAATGTCAAGAAAGAGTCAAGAAGATTTTCCATCGTACCTGAGGAAAAGAAACTGCTGACCATGTCCATCTCAGAAAGGGAAAACTTTTAGGTTTCCTCTCCACCCTCGTTTCACCTGAAGCCTTCTGGTTAACATTTGGCTAACTTAACACACGTACAAAAATCCGATGCAGAGAGCCATCCTAATTAAAGCTTCCCCCATCCGAATAAAAAAGTACTCAGAAATCTTTGTTGATCTCCGAGACCTTTCAATCACCCAGCAATCTCTCTTACCGCTGTTTTCACTTTGGAACAGACGGGCTTCAAATTCAAAGATTATGTGTGAGGAAGCAGTTGCAGCAACTTCTAGGGAAAAACAATCACAGGCACAGAGACTAACGGGAGAAAAATAGAAATAAAATTGTCCCTACCTTTTTTCTGAGAGTACGCTGGTGACTGCACCTGAGTGAAAGTAGGTTTTTCTTCAGTGAAATATTCAGGTTGGCTGTACGGCTTCAGGGCCATGTCCATGTCAGAGTACTCGCTTTTAAACATGTTTCCAGGGTAACTACAGGTATACGGCTGATTCACTGCCCAGGCCTGTTCCATATATATGTTGTTACTGTGCCCGGCCTGAGCATCACAGCTGCCGTAATTCTGACTATCTTCGACATATGTGCAAGAGCCCGGACACTGCATATAGCCCGTGCTTGCAGCCCCAGGGTAGACCTCGTATATTTCCTGCACACAGAAGTTCATTTTGTGATTCTGTCCCCTGCGTTTCTACTTTACATACACACATACACAAGCGGTATGCGTGCACACCATCTGGGGCATACACACGGCTGTGCATACACACCCAGACGCATACATACACATCGAACGGCAGGGAGAGGAAAGATGAATAAACAGGACCAACAAAGTCACAGCCTGCTTCACTTTTGAGTAGTAGCACTTGATGTGCTAACGTCCTATTTATATTGGGTAGGCTGGTAAACTCCCCTGCCATTCAAATATATCGAGAGGCAGCTTTATGACCATCAAAGGTCTTAATCTGTGACTGTAGCTAATTCCTCGGGAAGATGGAAGACAGGTAGGGCTGACCTCCCCCACCTCCCAACATCAGATAAAGAAGTGACGGCCAGACAAGCCGTCTTATTAGACCATCATGAGCTGGATTCATTTTATAAATCATTCCAGCCCCTTTCAATATGATTAGAAAATGATTGCTACACAAAGAGGTGATTCTATCACGTTAGCTGACAACTTAAGTGTGCGGTAGTCTAAGAGGAGCTCCCCTGGGGGACGGACAGAAAATCCTGAAATCAATAAGCTTGTTTATTAGCATTAACTCATTGAACATTTAATAGTGCTGGGTGGATGACCCATCCATTAATTTAGAGTGATTTTTAAAAACAGATTTTAGTGTCTTAATCTGTTGCTAGAATTATTGATTTTCTTTTACAGAATTATCCACAGGAATCAGTCACTGGCACATGTTTTTCTCTAGCTTTTAAAATATGTGGAAAAATATTTTTAATAAACTTTAGGGATATTTATGAGAAACTTTTATGGGCTAAAATTTGGTAATTTTCCAAAGTGGTTAGTTTTTACTTTCTAATGGAAGATTATTTATATACAACCTTTATAAGACTCATATTGTTTAAATGAACAGTAGACAACTCTTGATTGAGTTTCGTGTGTGTGTGTGTGTGTGTGTGTGTGTGTGTGTGTGTTTAGCAAAAACACTGCTGGATTTTTCTGAGAATTTTTGTAATGATCATACTGCTGGTTTCTGGGGTTATGTATTCATAATCATTCTACCTACGTCCATGAATATTTAATACTATATGGGTTGGGGATCATCACAATGAAGTTAAGAAGCATGTATAAAGTACCTATTATGTGCCATGAACCATAGTGCCTAAGCACTTTACAAATATTACATAGCTGATCCTTATGACAACTTGTAAGATAGGTGCTGTTACTATTATTCTCATCTTATAGAAGAAACAACTGAGGTAAGTAGAGGTTGAGCGGCTTACCCAGGATCACACTATTAGTGTCTGAGACTGGATTTGAACTCAGGTCTTAAGTACTCCAATACTAATTCTATTTGGTATTCATTTTTTTCTGCTGTTTTTTTTTTCTCTTTTTTTTGTTATCCTTAATAGAAACCAGAAGTCCTTACAAGAATATTTTTAATCATACATACAAGTAAACATTTAATTAAAGTTTTCTTCTTGCTAAAAATGTCAAAACATTACATTAAAAGTGGTGGTTATTTTCTGAAAACTCTAGGAATAAAAGTGCTATAGACCTTATGTTTTTTTTTTTATCCCATCTCCTTTATTTATCTCAAATTGACCAAAACTAATACTTAGATTAACCTTTCAATGAGCTGTTTTCCTTTCTGGCAAGCACAAGTGGCAAGGAAGAATCTTTTTGGCTAAGTATTCCATGTTGGATGCATCTAATTTTACCCAGTGCTTTTCCTGGCATAATATCCATTTTTTGGAGGCAAAAATCCAAGGACTTTCTTACTTTTTACTGCTTAGCAATATTAACGAAAGCCATGACTATTATTTTTATTTTTTTATTCCAAAGGAACAATTAAAATTGTTTTTTCTTAAAAATAAAATCTATAAATGCTTTGTTTCAGAATTGTATCTCTAGTTCTTAGTTAGAAAACTTTCACATAAGAAATCATAAAATAATGGGTAGGAAATTTTTTTTTTTAACTAGGTAATTTGAAAAGCCCCAAGACTCAATTTTGTGTGTAAGAGCATAAGCCATTTAAATTCCTTAGAAGTCTCTGATTAGGATGGTTTTTAAACCTATTTAAACAACTCTTCTTCCCCAATCTATTTTTATCTATTAATGAATGTAAACCCCACCCCCTCCAATGGAATCCTGGATTCAGGAAGTTCTGAGTTCAAATCCCACCTCAGAACTTACTAATTATGATATTGAACAAATCACTTAACCTTTGGTGCCTCAGTTTCCTCAAGTGTAGAATGGGGAACATAATAGAATCTACCTCCAGGGTTGTTGTGAGGCTCAAATGTGACATTTATAAATGACTTAGTGCAGTTCCTGGCACACAGTGACCATTTAATAAATGCTTATTCATTTCCTCCCAAATGAACCTTGTAGTTCATACAGAGGGAGTATAGTTAACTTCCAATAAATACATAAACTTACTGTTACAACTAAGAACAAATTTGGTTCTGGATTCATATTGAGTTTGAAATATGTCCTTGGCATGTTAATAGAAAGGATAATATTCTACAACCTGGGACTGACCTCTTCTCTTTCTTTTTGAATTCAGTAAAGATCTTCATGCATATATAAGTGGGAAAATGAGGTGTTCTTAGGAATGCCCCTCTTTTTGGCTCCTTTTAACTTAGTATAATTTAGTTTTCTATGTAGAGTGCTGAAATTGAAGTTTAATTGGAAACTTAAATGGCCTGTTGTATTAATTAAGTGGAAGAAAACATTTAATTTAGCAATATTATTATTCATATGTGATATAATCATAAGAGTGGTTAAGATTTATATAACATTTTAAGTCTTCATGTGCTTTATATTAAAGTAATAGATCCTTACAATGCTCTTGTAATATGGCTCCTATTATTAGGCCCATTTTATGGATGAGAAAACTGAGGCTGAAGGTTACTAAATGACACGTCTAGGAACAAACAGTTTTAAACTCCAATTTTTCTGACTCCAAGTATCCTCTGAGCTCAAGAAATTTGTGCTCAAATCCTTCTCTGACTCATTTATCTAGTGATCCTGAGCAAGTGACAATCTCTTGGTACCCTCAAGAGACTCTTTAATACTATATTTTGTGGAGCAGGTGCTGACCTATATCATTAGAAGGAGCTTCACTGAGAACTTGCTATACTGAAGAAAATGCAGGTCTGCTTAAAAATAAAAACCCTCACAGATAGAAGGACTTCAGAGAAGCAAAAACATGGCTTCTATCTATGATCTGGAGTTTAAGGTTTACAGAACATTCATTACTCTTTCTTAAAAAGAAGCAAAACCTCTCACCTCACTTATTACCCCACAGGTTTTTGGAAAATCTGGTTCCCACAAATAGCTCTGGATTTCAGATTTAAAATATACTCAATGTGGATATCTGATCCACCAACTTAGACTATGTCTTCCAGGATCAGAGAAGCATAACTAGGGTAAGGTGATTAGAACTTTTTCCCAAGGTGCCAAAATTTAGAGGGTGCTGAAACCCCCTGAAGCCTAAACACAATGGAAACAAGCAAGGTGGTGAGCACAAAATCCGTGTGTTAAGTGATCAGAAGGGTTTCTTGCCCAGGAGCTTTTATCAGCCCATTTTACATGACTTTCCTCTCATTTTCCCCATATTTACCTCCCCAGCAATGGTAATGCAATGCCCAGAGGACTCCCCCTGCCAACAGTTACATTTGTATTAAAGATCATCTTAAAAACCATTTGGATGACAGGAATGGGCCTGAGGGTCAGAGTGAACTAGGGACTATGGATTCCCTCCATGAGGGGGTGGTGGTAACACAATTTGGAGGAGGAAGGGTTCAGTAAAAAGACATTGGCAGGAAGATTGAGATGTATGGTAGAACTGCTCTGTACTCCTTCCTGCTGACCACTGACCATTGCCCTTTAGTTTTCTTCTTACAAATACTCACTGTCTTCCTGAGCCTTCCCGATTCTTCCACCACAATAGCCTTCTCCATGGTTAGTGGTTCAACCTATAATACTTCCCTTTCCTTTTGTGTAGGCATTTATATAACCCTTTAAGGTTTGCAAAGCATTTTAGAAACACCTTGGTTATTTCACTTAATTCTCACAACAATCCTGGGAAAGTAGATGCTATTATTACCCCCAATTTATAGATGAAGAAACTGAGGCTGACAGAGATTAAAGTTTTGCCCAGAGTCACACAGTTAGCAAGTGCCTAAAGCTTCTCACCACTCATACTTCAGTGTACTATCTACTTTTTTTTTTTTTTCCTAAAAAGCTCCCTAATTAAAAATAAAGAAATGACTTCAGGGCTGTCCAGCTGTCAAAGAGAAAAAAAAATGAATCTGATAAAGTGACAAGAGCTGGATGGATTGGGCAAGACCACATTGACAGGGAAAGAGTGGGTGCCCAGTGTCGACTGTGTTGAATCAGAGCGGGTAGCCGAGCAGGGAGCAACATGCCCACAATTCTGCTTGTAAAAATGTGCATCGAGTAAGGTTGGGATCAACATGTTGGGGCGGCAGAAAGTACGTGCTGTGAAGTGTGTTTTCTCTAACTTCTGAAAAAGAGAATTGGCCATGGACAGCTCTAGAGTGGGATCTGGGGCTGCTTCCCTTGCTATTCTAGAACCCCCTCACTGTTTCTCGAGGATCTACAGAGACTGGAGTGAATGATGGAACTATCCCACCTTGCTCATGTTGATGGGAGGAATGGCCAACTGTGGGTTTCTGCAGACCTCCTGCACTCCTGAATGGTCCCTTAGTAGAGAAGGGAGCTCACAGGATCAGGAGCCAAGGGAATCATGGGTCTGGAAGGAAGCCATTTCCTGGAAACTCCTCATAAAAGTGCTTTTAGATTTAAGGATTAAAAAAAAAAAAGAATGGATGGATGGAAAAGCATCTGTAAAGCACTTAACCTATGCTGAGTATTGGGGATTCATACCAAGAAGTGAGACAATTTCCATTCTCAAGGAGCTCACTTTCTAATTGGGGACATGTTACATCAAGGAGGGTTCAGATGCAAGGTTTGGTGCTCATCGGCAGGGAGCGGGAAGGCAGATGTGTGCATTGGCAATGGTACCAATAGTAATGGCAGATGGTGATGGGGAGAGTTCTGGAGAGTATCTTTTCAGGACAGATGGCAAGGGCTGAGAGGCCAGAGTGTAGTCATAAGAGCTACCATTTCAGTGGCTCTTACTCTGTGCTGAGCACTGTGCTAAATAAACACTTTACAATGATTACTTCATTAGATCCCTGAAACAATCCTGGAAGGGAGGTGCTATTATTATTATTATTATTATTATTGTTCCCATTTTACAGATGAGGACCTCATTTACAGAAGTGATTAAGAAGGGATTAAATGATTGTGCCTTAGATTTGAACTCATCTTCCTGACTCCAGACTCAAGGCTCTATCCATTGGGCCATTTAGCTGCCTGGATGAATGAATGCCTAAGTGAATGAATGAATGAATGAATGAATGAAGCATTGTTCAAACACTTAAGACAAAATACCGCTATGCAGTGGAGACATGAATAGAAAAGGAAGATGGTCCCTCTAATAAGAGGAGATATATAGGCGTCCTTAGGAAGCCATGGCAGGAAAGACGATAAGGCAAAATGATTCTGCTACCTTCCAGGAAAGAGCATAACTGGCAAATCCCTGCTCAGGATAGGAAAAAAAAATCTGGTCTACAACCATTGAAATGGTAGGAATGAGTCTGAGTTGCAGAGTGAATTTGGGGTTCTGGATTCCCTCCAGAAGGAGGGGTGCTAGGGAGGTTGCTCTGCATCCTATATAGAAGGGAAGATTTGGGGAAAGGCATTGGCAGAAAGATTGAGATGCAGGATGGTAGCTGCTCTGGGGAGCCCTTTGGTACATGGTAGGATCTAGGCAATAATGGATTTGATTCATCTCTTTATTTTCTCAACCGATTTCCCTCTGACCAGTGGGAAAGAATTTGCATTATGGTTGAGCAGAATGCTAAGGGCACCCTATTAATGTGGAGGACAGCAAAGTTTGCAGTTGCATGGAGGAAGCAGTGTTATCCATCCTTCGTCTGCAGTGCTGCAGTCTACGTTCACAAAGAATGGACTTAGTTATCTTTTCTCATTGTTAAAAAATCAGGGGAGATAGTAAGGTAGTGAACTAATCTGGGACAAAACAGAGACTCAGGGAGCCTTTTGTCCTTCTACAAGATGGATCTCAGTGTCCCTAAAGACCAAGGGGCTGGTCAATTTTGCCGGGGTTCTAGACTGAGCTGAGGGGCTCCCATAATAACATTCATATTTATTTGTTTTTTAATTTTTTTTATTAAAGCTTTTTATTTACAGAACATATGCATGGGTAATTTTTCAACATTGATCCTTGCAAAACTTTCTGTTCCAAATTATCCCCTCCTTCCCCTCACCTCCTCCCCTAGCTGGCAGGTAGTCCAATACATGTTAAATATGTTAAAAACTATAACATTTATATTTAGATGGCACTTTAAAGAGATGGAGTCAGAATGGCAGCTCAGGGGCAGTCACCTAGCTGAACTTTCCCAACATTCCCCTCCAAACAACTTAAAAAAAATAACACCTCAAATCAAATTTTGACATGGCCAAGCCAACAAAAATTCGGGGTAAGATATTTTTCCAGCCTAAGAAAACTTAAGAGGTTGGCAGAAGACTGACCCTAGGGTGGAGGCCTGTGTGGAGCCCACACACACAGCGCTGGCCACTCCCATCACTGCAACAGCAACTTCTGGAACATTCATCCAGAGGGTAAAATAAAGACTGAAAGAATCCCTAATCATCTCCTGAAAAAGATCCCCAAGTGAAAGCTCCCAGGAATCTTAGACCCGCTTCCAGAGCTCCTGGAACAGAGAGAAAGAACACCTCAAATGGTCAGAAAGAAATAATGTGAATATTGTGGAGCCACAGTCAGGATGATACAAGATTTAGTGGCTTCCACGAGAAAGGAACAAAGGGCTTGGAATAGGATATTTCAAAAGAAGACAGAATTACAACCATGAATTATCTACACAGCAAAACTGAGTATAATCCTTCAGAGGGAATATGCACATGCATGTATGTGTACATACATATATAGACATATGTACATACATGCACACACATATGAATCAATCAAAGGACATTCAAACATTCCTTGAAGAAAAGACCAGAGCTGAATAGGAAATCTGACATTTAAACAGAAGACTCAAGAGGAGCATAAAAAGATAAACATGAAAGAGTAATCCTAAGAGATTCAATAAAGTAAAACTGTTATATTCTTATATGGAAAGATGATACTTGTAACTCCGAAGAACTTTATAATTGCTAGGGCAGTTAAAAGGAGGTTACCTAGACAGAGGGCATGGGCATGAATCAATTATGTTGGAATGATCTCCAAAAAAATGAAGGAGGGAGGAATAGGGATATACTAGAAGAAGAGGGAAGAGAGAGAGTGGAGAAAATTTTATCGTATAAAAGAGGCACACAAAGAAGAGCTTTTACAATGGGAAGGGGAAATGGGAGGTAGTGGAAGGCAGTGTGCTTGAACTGTACTCTCATTGGAATTGGTTCAAAGAAGGAAGAATACATACATATACATACACATATATACCATATATATATATTTATCTATCTACTCACACATACCTATACATACATAAACACACAGTTGTGTATAGAAATGTAAGTTACTCAAAAGCAAAACAGGAGGGAAATGGAATAAGAAAAAGGGAAAAATGACAAAGGGGAGCGTGGGTTAAGGTAGGCAGTGGTTCAAAGTAAAACAAGACTTTTGAGGAGAGAGAAGAGAGATGAACAGAAGGAGGAGAAAGAGGAAGAGGACAGAGACAGAGGCAGAGAGAGACAGGGAAGGAGCAAGAAAGAGAGAGAAAGAAACACAGAGGAGAGAGAAAGAAACAGAGGAGAGAAAGAGAGAGAGAGAGAGAGAGAGAGAGAGAGAGAGAGAGAGAGAGAGAGAGAGAGAGAGAGAGAGAAAGAGAGAGAGAGAGACAGAGAGAGACAGAGAGAGAGAGAGAGAGAGAGAGAGACAGAGAGAGACAGACAGACAGAGAAAGACAGAGAGAAAAACACACACAGAGAAAGAGAGACAGAGACAGAGAGAGAGAGACAGAGACACAGAGACACAGACAGAGAGACAGAGAGACAGAGAGACAGAGAATAAGAAAAGGATGGGGGGAAAACATATTGTTAGTAATCATGATTGTGAATGGATGAATTCACCCATAAAATGGAAGCATATAGTGAAACAGATTAGAAACTAGAATTCTACAATATGCTGTTTATAAGAGACACACTTGAAACAGAAAGACACACAGAGTTAGAGCAGAATCTAGTATGCTTTAGCTGAAATAAAAAAGTCAGCAATTATGATGTCAGCCAAAACTAAAGCCAAAGTAGACCTAACTAAAAGAGATAATCTAGGAAACTACATTTTGCTAAAAGGTATCAGAGACAATGAAGTACTATCATTTTTTACAGCAAATTTCTCAGATAAAGACCTAATTTTTCAAAGTATATACTGAGTATGGAACTGTCACATTTATAAAATTAGAGCTCCAATTGATAAATGGCCACTGAGAAGAAAGTTTTCAGAAGAAATTAGAACTATCTATAATGGCATAAAAATGTTCTAAATTCCAGCTTCTCAAACTATGAGTTATGACACCATACCACCATGAATGTGACACATTCATAACTGAATGTGAGTCATGAAATTATTATTTAGTATCAGTAAATGTTTGATTTGTATACTTCTTCCATATTTCTTTATACCCAGGATCATGTAAAATATTTTCAGGGAAAAGAGTTTGCAAATAGAAAAAGTTTTAGAAGTCCTGTTGTTAATCATTATTGATTAGAGAAATGCAAATTAAAACAACGGTGAGGTAGCAGCTCACACTTATCAGAAGGGGATAGGAGTAAGAGGGATAGGAAGGATGAAGGAAAAATAGGTATACTAATGAATTATTAGTAGAGTTGTGAAGTGGTCCAACCATTCTGGAAAACAACTTGGAACTATGCCAAAGAGCTATAAAAACCCATCAATAATTCTCCTGAGACTGTATCTCAAAGACATCAAAGAAAAAGGAAAAGGACCTATATGTATACAAATCTATCTATCTATCTATCTATCTATCATCTATCTATCTATCTATCTATTAGGTGTTTTGTGGTGGCAAAGAATTGGAAAGTGAAGAGATGCCCAACAATTGGGGAATGGCTGAACAAGTTGTGGTATATGATTGTGATGGAGTATTATTGTGCTATTAAAATGATGAAGTTGGATGATTTCAGGGGAAAAAAACATGGCAAAACCTATATGAACTGATGCAAATTGAAGTGAGAAGAACCAGGAGAACACTGTGCCCAGTAACAACAATTTTGTATGATAATCAACTGTGAGAGGCTACTCTGATCCAAGACAATTCCAAGAACTCATGATGAAAAAATACGATCTATCTCCAGAGAAAGAACTGAACAATTCTGAATATAAATTAAAGTGTAGTTTTCTCACTTTATTTTTTATTTTTTGCTTTTTTTTTTAAACATGGCAAGTATGGGAATGTTTTGCATGATTTCACATGTATAATTGATATCATATTGTTTGACTTCAGCGGGTGTGGGAGGGAGAGAATTTGGAACACTCAAAACTTAAAAAGAAAAGAATGTTAAAAATTTAAATAATGAATTTTTGAAAATTGATGGAACTTGAAAATTATTAGCAAAGTTCTTTCTGAACATTACCTCATTTGATTATCACAACAGCTTTGTGAGACAGATGGAATTATTATTCCCTATTTTACAGAAGAGGAGTCTACTGTATATGTAAACATAGACAACTTGCACAACATATCTGTCTGTCCAGCTATCTATTATCTATAATAGGCCTGTGAAAATATTTTATATACCATACTGCCTACATAATATACTTACTGTAATCCATGAATATGAGTGCATACATATACATGTATTTATATACACATATATGTATATACATACATATATGTATATATACATATACACACATATATAAACACACACACACACACACACATATATAATACTGACATGTAAGGCTGAGCAAGTTGCAGCCACTCAGAGCTCCAGACAAATCTTTGACTCTAAATTGCCAAATAGCTGCCAATCAGCTTTGGTAAAGGCAGTTCTTTATACCAATGGCATCATAGTAACACATATGTACATGAATAAATACACATATTCATACATGTGGTTAGATTCTGTCTCTGTCCCTGAAAGTTTATAAACTCTTTTCTCACACCACTCCTAGGGCTCGTTCTGATTCCTGATTTTACCTGCAGACCTGAGATAGCACCTCTGACAGGCTGAGTCACTTGGCCCAGATCCCACAGCTCCTAAGTGACAGAACTTGGCCTCTCACCCCAATTGTCTGATTTCTAGGTTGGGATCTTTCCAGGGTTTCACGTTTCCCCCTCTGGACAAATGTGAGTGGCCTGTTGGGTGAAAAGCCAGCTAGACAGGAGAGAAGCTCAAGGTTTTAGCCTGTGCCCAGGTCACTGGAAATAGAAACAGAAAACCCCCAGGAGAAGGGAAGGCTCCTCAGAAAAAGGAAGAGTTATTTGAATAGTTTGTGCAGGCCCCTGGAGTGCGAATTGCTGGAGAAGGAGCCTTAGAAGTGAGTCAATTGAATTGTCCCTTGAATTGTCGTCCAAAGTTCCTCTGCTTTGGTCCCTTCCAAATCACCGGATGAACTAACCAGGAATCCAAAAGACCCTGACCTGTACTCCAACTACACTTGTAAAATGAAGAGTTTAGCTCAGATGACTCCTGAGTCCCCTCCTAGTGTCAGAACTGCAATGCTACCATCTTGGAAAGAAGGAAAAAAGAGAAGGGAGAAGAAAGAAGGAAAAAAGAGAAGGGAGAAGAAAGAAGGAAAAAAGAGAAGGGAGAAGAAAGAAGGAAAAAAGAGAAGGGAGAAGAAAGAAGGAAAAAAGGGAAGAGAGGGAATGAGGGGCTTAGATTGTGTGATTTTTATGTTCTTAGAACCTAGGAGAGTGACCTTCATAGATATCTGTCGAATGGAACAGCAAAAAGGAAATAAAGAAGGAAAGGAGATAAAAAGGAAGAGAAGGAAAAAAGGAAAGAAGGAAAGGGAGGAGGGAGGGAAGAAAGACAAAAAGGGAAAAAGAAGGTTGAAAGAAGGAAGGGGAGGAAAGAAGAAGGAAAGAAAGAAAGATGAAAAGAAAGGAAGGGAAGTAAAGCAGGAAAATCATCTGTGTTATATAGCAGCAACGAGGTTCTCAAATCCAGTGTCCATATCACAAAGCAGAAGCACAATTGTGGTTACTGTACATTTAGTGACATTCAGATTGGCTTGCTTTCTGTATTATGATCTGAGAAATGTTTGTTACATGAATGACTGAAAGGAGGGCTACATCTGGCCATCGGGCTGTGGATTACAGCAAACTTCCCTTGCCATTTGTGGGTGTCCCAAGCAGCACGATCCGCTGAATTCCCGGGTGGGGCTGTGAAGGACGGTTGCCCTTCGCTGTGCTCCAGCTCACAGATGGTACTTGGCTTGGGGAGAGCTGCGGCTTGTGGGTCCTCCTGTTGGCTTTGTGGTCCGTCCCCGTTGAGCCCTCCACCACTTAGGAATCTCAAACATGGTGGGGGTGGGGAGGGGCCGAGCGGGGAATTATGTGCTTAAGATTCTATTAAGAAGCCAGACTGCTCCTTGCTCGGGGTTTCTTTGTTCCCAGCCATCCTCTCTTGTGATTATTGAACATTAACTCTTCAATAATATGTTGGTTGATTTCCGGCCCCAACCCCAGAATCCTCCTGCTTCCATTTGCGAGCATGACTCACTGTTTCAAGATGATTTAAGTTGCTACACCTGAACTTCACTGATAGACTTGGCAGACATTTGTGCTATTTTAAGGACCCTTTTGCATATGCCGTTTCAAATGGAGCCTGGGAGTGTTACTTAATGTCTACAGCCATAGCCGGGAAGCCCACAGCCTCCCTCCTCGACTGTTCCCAGCTCCCACTGAGATTTCATAAGACCATGGGCAAGGGATTTAGACATATGGTGCTTTTGTGTGCTCCTTGTGAACAGTCGGAAAGGGCTTGGGAGCTAGGTCAAAGTAAAGCTTTACAAACACAAGAGACGGTGATGACTCATATAAAGCAGCATTACTGAACCGCATGGCTGTGCCCACTAAATTACTCTGGTTGATCTGGTTATCTCCTTGATGTCTCTTGGATCCATCTCCTTCTCTCCTCTCTTTTTAAGACTATCCTGTTTCTGGTCTTCCTCCTCTCTTGCCGGCACTCTTGCAATGGCCACCAATTAAATTCTGAGGCTCTTCCTTCTTCAATCTAGTTGCCAGATCTCTATTCTTAAAGGGAAGGTCAGATCATGGCACCTCTCTGCTCAAGAATCATCACTGGCTCCCTCTCTCAGATAAGGAGAAGCTGGAGTTCAGGGCCTTCCATAATACGGCTCCCATCTATTCTTATTCCTACTAGTTCCCCTTCCATCCTCTCCATCCTGGCTGAACTGGCTATTCTACACATGCTATACCGTCACTAGATCCATAAATGGACACAAGGTGTTTCCTGTCCCCTTCTTCCTCCACAAGGCACCTTGTGTTTATTTATCTGTGCTCATGTTGTAGACTCAAGCAGAATGTCAGCTTCTTGTGGACAGAGGCAGATTTGTTGCTTTCTTGCTGGACCTCTCCAAGCTATGCAGCCTCCACTCAGACCTCCACCTCTTCAGCCTGTACTCCAGCTCTGGGTCGCTCATCTCTCATAGCTCATGTCATCCCTACCAGGTCCACCATTTACTTCTCCTTCCCATCAGTCACCTGACTCTGTTCCTGAGTCCTGATAGGTCATCTTTGGCCTTATTTTGCTGCTCCAACTTTGTCTAATCTGCCCCACCCTATGATGCTTTGCACATCTCCTCCCCTCCCCTTTTAACTTCCCTTTAGGTTGTAAGCTCACAGAGGCTGGTGGCTATTTCACTGGCTTATTTTTGTAAACTTGGAGCTTAGCACAGTGCCAGGAACACAGTAAGCCCTTAATAAACACTTTATCTTTCTATTTATGGCAAAGCACTCAATACATGTTTGTTGAACTTAACTGAAGGACATCTGTCTCCTCCTCCTCCTCCTCTTCCTCCTCTTCTTCCTCTTCCTTCTCCTGCTTCTTCCTTCTTTCTTCTTCTTCTTCATCTTCATCATCATCACCACCACCAATATTTCAGTAATAAGACTATTTACTAGTTGAAAAAGTGATGCTAATTAAAACAGGATTTGGACTATTAATGGCCTAAGTAAATTCTTGTCTTTTCTCCACCACACACTCAAACTAGCATTCAATGCTTTTAATAAATCAGAAGCAAATATTTCACAACACAATTATAGTCCTGTGGACCTTCCAGAAAACATTAAATTAAATTTCACTTCTAACCTGCCCTAGAACACTTGATAGAAAACATCTGAGTCTTTGAAGGTTTTGGTTCATCTCTTTTGGGTTGTCATCCGTTTCCTGCTCTCCACCATTCTGGGTGTTCCCCTCATCCAGGCCATTATCATCTCTTGTCTGGATTATGCTAACATCCTCCTGATTGGATTTCTAGTTTCTTAGTTTTTTCTTTTTTCTTGTCGGTCCCTCACAGAGTGGCCAAAATCATCTTCTCAAGGCACAGGACTGGTCATAATCCTCCCTTTCTCAAGGACACAGAATGGAGGGGTAGGTAGAACACAAAACTTGGAGTTAGGAAGCTTGGGTTTAAATCCCAAATCAAACACTGACCAGCTTTGGGAATTTGGGCAAGGCACCTGGACTCTGTGCTTCAGTTTTCTCATCCCTCAATGAGGGGGTTGGACTGGTGGCCTGCTCAGTCTAAGATCTGTTCAGTCTAAGTCTATGGCCCTATGACTGTCCATGGCTCCCAGTTCCCTCGAGGACTAAATATAAATTCTTCAGCTTGACCTTTAAAGTCCTTCATCTGTCTCATTTTAATTCCAACTGGCTGTTCCCAGTTTCAGCACTTCATATCCCACCTCCATGCCTTTGCAGTATCCTCTCACCTCTGCCTTTCAGAACGAGTAGCTTCCTTTAAATGTAATCAAACCCCAGAAGCTGGGCTTTATTAACTGAGATGGGAGATTCCCAGGACCTGGCATGCCTGACAACATCAATGACAATGGTGTGTTAAATGTCTCTTATGTGCCAGACACTGGGGCAATCAACAAGAAGTCTCTGCCCTCAAGGGATTTACATTCTACTGGAGCTATACGACAGATGCTTACATGAGAAAACTTTCCTGCAACGTGATTTTGAGGAGAGTGTTAAAAACTGAGGGGATCAGGAAAATTCTTAGGGAAAAGGAGTATCTCAAAGAAGTCAGGAATTTCTAAGGGATGCAGATGAGAAGGGGGAATGTTCTAGACCTGGGGACCTGAGCAAATGGATGAGGATGAGTGATGGGATGTTCCGTACCAGAAAAGTATGTACGTGCTTACTTTGTGCCTAGTACTGAGGGAAAAAAATGGAAAAGAGAAATGGAGTTCCTGCTCCAGCTTGATTAGAATGAAGGGTTAGTCAAAGGCTGGAACATGAAATTCGACCTGAAAGGAAGGGGGACATTGAGGTCTTCTGAAACTGGGATCTAGAAGCAAATATTCAATTGAATTTGGCATCCTGGTATCCAAAGCTCATGGTAGCCAGTTTTATTCTATCTTATTTCAAATATTAAAAGGATTTCTAGGAAAATAGCTGTGTAATTATTGCACTCCTTTAGTAATGTAAGCTCATTGAGGGCAGAGACTGTCTCTCTTCTCTCTCTCTCTCTCTCTCTCTCTCTCTCTCTCTCTCTCTCTCTCTCTCTCTCTCTATTTCTCTCTGTCTCCCCCTTCTGTTCCTTCTTTCTTTCCTCCCTCTGTCCCTCCTTTCCTTTCTTCCTTCTTCCTTCCCTTTTTCATTCCCTTCCTTCCTTCACTTTTTCTTTCTCTATTTCTTCCTCCCTCCTTCCCTCCCTTTTTTTCTTCCTTCCTTCCTTCCTTCCTTCCTTCCTTCCTTCCTTCCTTCCTTCCTTCCTTCCTTCCTTCCTTCCTTCCTTCCTTCCTTCCTTCCTTCCTTCCTTCCTTCCTTCCTTCCTTCCTTCCTTCCTTCCTTCCTTCCTTCCCTCCCTACCTTTTCTCTTTCTGATTTGTCTTTGCATCCTCAGCACCTAGGTCAGTGCCTCCCACTTAGTAAGCTTATTGAATCAAATTGAATTGAAGCAACTGAATTTAGAATACAACTGAGTTGAATTGTTTTGAATAAAAAAATACCCTGAATAATTATCTCAAAGGGAATTTAGGAAATGGTAGAAATGTCCCGTCCATAACTAAAACATCAGACAAGAAACCAGCTTAGACAGAAGTCCATCTATCATGTCCTGAAATTTTAGCAATAGTCTCAATAAATTAAATTCATCCCACCACAGACATAGGTTTCCTTGGAAACCAACTCAATTGAAAACTCCTGAAAAAATTAATATCACTGTTGAAATCTAAATGTTAGCAAGACATTTTCATTTGGCTCCTTTTCTAGGTCCGTGGAAATGGAATAGAAGGGGAAACATACAATTTCCAATTCATCCTTCTTTTTTAGCCAAGAGTATTTGGACTTTTTCCTCCCTTTTCATTTAAAGGGCAACAGTTTCTGTGATTCCGCAGCTTTGACCTTTAGGTGGTATCTTAGGCTTATTATAAAAAGCTCTTCCTCAGGAAAGCAAACAGAGGTTTAAATAATTGTCTTTTCGTGTATTCTGGAGAAACTATTGCTTCTATAGCTGTGTACTGAGTAACCTTCCCCTTTCCCCATTTGATCTATGTTAAAATCTTTACTTAGACTTCTTGCCATCCAGATGAATCTGCTTTTCAGCCCATACACTATATTCTAACCTAAATGATACTAGGCTTCATAATATGGCTTTAAGTAAGGTGAATATACACGCCTCTGGTGGTATTCTAACAGTGTATGGATCTTAATAAAGGTATTTCTCCTGTTTGAACCAATAACTCTCTCTCTCTCTCTCTTCCTCCTCCTCCTCCTCCTCCTCCTCCTCCTCCTCCTCCTCCTCTTTCTTCTTCCTCTCTCTCTCTCCCTCTCTCCCCCCCTCTCTCTCTTCCTCCTCCTCCTCTTTCTTCTTCCTCTCTCTCTCTCTCTCTCTCTCTCTCTCTCTCTCTCTCTCTCTCTCTCTCTCTCTCTCTCTCTCTCTCTCTCATTATTTTCTCATGCTTGGAATGCCCTTTCTCCTCATTGCTTATTGAATTCTAACCCAGATTTAAAAGGCTGATTAAGATGCCAGTGTTTTCCGTGAAACTTTCCTTGACTTCTCTAGTCAGTAATGACCACACGACCATCTTGTCTGCATGTGGCCCCTTGCCTTGCTTCTTTCCAACCCCGCCACAATAAATGACTTCACTATTACAAGCCTCTACTTTGCCCAGGACTGCCAACTCCATGAAGGTGGGTACTACAGAGCCGGCTTTTGTTTTCCCCATCTACTGGCAAAGCGCCCAGTGCATAGAAAGCATGTGATAAACACCTGACAACTTGTTAGAAGCATTGGGATCAATGAAATGGCTCTCGACTCTCTTTATCACGTTCAGTTCACCCAGGTCAGAAGGAAAGGGTTCCCATGAGAGGTGCCATGTGAGCTTAAGGATTCTAAAAAGGGGAGGTTCAGGAGTGTACTTTGGGCAGGTGTGCCCACTTGCCTGTACAAAGCAATGGTGGTAGGGGCTGGAAGTCCCGGCTTAGGGAACAGTGAGGAGTCCCTTTTGGCAGACTCAATGAAGACGAACAACTTAATTGAATCTGGACAAGAGGACTGGGGTTGGATTGTCTTGGGGGGTGGGGTGGGCTGGGTTTTATCCAAGAGCTGACAGAAACACATTTAAGATTCTTAAACAAAGGTTTGGAAGAATTTTTGGGGCCATGATGAGGAATGGTAAGAGGAGAGACTGGAATACAAAAGTGCGATCCATCATTGACTGTGAAACCCATCAATTTATGATTTTATAGCAAATGAATACTAAAAGTCATGGAAATGGGTATATACACATATATAGAAATATATATTTATAATACATAGGTTTGTGTGTATATGTATATACATGTAAACATACATGTATATACACAAATGATATACACAAATATATACAAATATATGCACGCCTCTTATGGTAATAGTTGTATTTCTTAACACCTGAAAAAAAGTAGGCCCTGACCTAATATGTACTTGAAGCAACGCAGTCATATGCATTCTCTGGGCCTAATCATTAGGGACGGGTTTCACTTGACACTGACAGTGATCCCCTTTGGAACTGGTAACAAAGAATTCTAGCCCTTTCTAATCCATCCTGAAGGCCCAGCGGGTCTCGTGAATCTCATTTAGACGGCTGGGATTGGTCCATTTTTCTATTTAGTCCTTTTCACCTTGTGTTTGGAAACTTAGGGAATTATTTCAAATTTTAAAGCTGGAATAACAGAGAAGGGACTAATTATATTTGTATCTCCCCCATCGCAGTGCTTCAAACCAAATCTGCCCTTAATGAGGATGATAACGATAATAACTGACATCTATATGGTACCCAACATGTATGACCTCATTGAATCTTCATAACAACCATAGGAGATAAGTATTATTTTCCCATTTTACAGATGAAAATAAGGTGAACCAACTTGCCCATAGTCCACAGTCAAGTTGGAGGTGGAATTCAAGCCCAGCTCTCCTGACTCCATGCCCAGTGATCCTTCCAAGACCTCGCATTGCCTCATTTAGTACATGGCTGTTGCATAAATGAATCAAAACACCCACAAGTCTTGGGGGGGGGGCTGTGGAGGAACAACAAGCAGGGTCCTCAGAAATGGGAAGAACCACTCAGCAAATAGAGCTTGTCCAAACAGAGTTCTCCACAATATTTTTATTGACATAGAAAAGTAAGGCAGATGGGGCAGAGAAACCTCCACGAAGGAGCAAGTGGTCCTTTGGCTTCATTGGACATCCTGTAAAAATAGTTCTTCTGGAGCCTCTGCCCAGGGAGGCACCAAGAAACTGCAGGATGGGGTTTTTTCCTCTTTATTTTTCTTCTTCCTACCTTTTAAAAAGTTTTCTCTATCCTAATAATTTTCCTTTCCAATACTAGAGTCTTTAAAGGAAGGGCTAGAATTGAATTTGACTTTTATTGAGAAATGAAGTTTTAGCTCCTAAGATTATTATAAGGGGAAGCTGTTGTGGAGAGAGTGCCAGACCAGGACCCAGAAAAGCCCAAACTGTGGCCAGGATGACTTTTTCCACCATGAGCTGATGTTATCTGACCTCAGGCTGGCTCTCCTTGCATCAAGGCAATCTTTGGCCTCTCCTTAATTAGTTTATTTTGCCATTGCCCAGAGAGGCAGTTCTAAACTCCTCTGCACAATCCTCCCACCGCTGTCCCTTCTCCATCATCTCAGCAGTGGACCTTAGTGCATCCGCCACGGAGAGAACGAGAGGCCATTTACTGGGAACTCCCTCTTCTCTTCATTTCAGAACAGCCCCCTCCTCTCTGCACTTTTCTCCCCGTCTCTGGTAATAAGGGGCTTTCTCCTGTCTTAGGCCAGCTTCCTCCTCAGTGCCCCCCCATCCCATCTCTTCTTTATCAGACTGCAACTTCAGTCATCCATTTTCTCTAAACTTCAAACTTGATGTCTTGGTTCTTTCCTTGATTCCTCTAAACATGGCCATCTTTTATATTTTCCCCACTAGATCCTTCTGTCCCTCAAGCTATTGTCCTATATTTCTCCGACTTTTCTCAGCCAAGTTCCTAAAAAAAATCTATCAAAATTTTGTGTGGCTCTGGTGGCTTTCAATCATTTTGAAACCCTCTGCGATCTAGCTTTTTCCTTACTCAAATGAAACTGTTTTATAAAGCTATCGAAATTTTCCACTCTTATGGTCTTTGCTTGACTTCTCTGTGGCACTTAATACTGTTGGTGACATTCTCCTGAACTCTCTTTTCTCTAGTTTTCCAGATACTATTCACTCCTGGCTCTTCTTTGATCCCTCTTGACCAACAAACTGGTTTATTGGCTATTCTCCACTTCTAACTGTGAGCTCTCCTAAAGCTCTGCGCTGAGTCCTTTTGTCTTTTCTCTCTGGACCTTCTTGCTTGGGGATCTTGCATTGGGGATCCCAATGGGTTTAACTATCATCTCTATACCGACTCAGATATTACAAATTCTGATCCAGACTGTCTACTGAGCAATAGTCCTTCATTATTCAGAAATTGTGGACATTTCCAAATGGAGGTCTCATAGAGATCTCGCACTAAACATACCCAAAACAGAACTCATTATATTTCCCTTCAAATACAAAAGATTTCCCCATTTCCCTTTTTCTGTCCTTCCACTCTCCCAGATTCACATCTTGAATATTAACCTCAATTCTTGTCCCCCATACCATAAATCTAATTCTTTGTCAAATCTTCCCATGTCCACTTTGATAATATCTCGCAACTCTGTCACATCCTTACAATTCATAGGGCCCTTAATCCAGGCTCTTGTCTTATTTACCTCTTGCCTAGACTATCACAATAGTCTCTTCATTGCTTTTTCTACCTCAAATCTCCCTTTCTCCAATCCATCTTTCACAAAGCCAAAATGATTTTCCCTAAATGAAGGTCTAACATGTCATTCTCCTGCTCAGAAAATGTCAATGTTTTCCAATTGCCTCTAGGATAAAATCTAACATCCATTGATTTTTAAGGCTCTTTGCAATCTGGTCCCAACTTACTCACCCAGTTTTTTTTTTCTCTTCACTCTACCATACAACTAAAGTGATCTTTTACTCCTAAAGGACAATCTATCTCTTATCTCCATGTATTTGTACCAGTTTCCTTCTGTGCCTAGAATGCTATTTTTCCTTGCTTCCACTATATAAAATCCAGAAGCTTTCACTTTAAGAAGTGGTGTTTGAGAAACATGATTATTTCAAGATTCAGCTCAAGCTCCATCATAGACACTATCCCCTTCTTGACCCATCCCTCACAGCCAGTGCTCTCCCAAACTTGCTGATGGGTATTTCTTTTGTCTTCCATTTGTTTCTCACTCAAAAGAATGTAAGTTCTTTAAAGAGAAGGACTTTATTTTCTTTTTATCTACCACTCTTATGACAGAACCTGTCAGGGTCCACAGAGATACTAATAACATTCTTGTTGATTGATTCCTGATTCCGAGATCAGCTTATTTTACTCTGGCATTCATGAAGGGTCAAACCAGCTCTTCCTGACACCATTATCTCTCATAATACTTTAGGATGCTTCCTATAACAGAATCAGTTAGGATGATCTCTCTCTCTCTCTCCCTCCCTCCCTCTCTCCTTCCCCCTTTCTTTTCCTCTCTCTCTCTGTCTCTCCCCCCTTTCTTTCTTTCTTTCTCTCTCTCCCTCCCTCTCTCCTTCTCTCTCTCACTCTGTGTCTCTATCTGTCCTCTGTCTCTTTCCCTCCCTCCCCAGTCCCCCTTTTCTCTCTTCCCTCCCTCTTTGTCCTTTTGCTTCTTCACAATCCTGTCTGGAGGGCATCCTAAATGCTACCACCCACCGATTTCTGAAGCTCACGTTATCTCATGTCCATCTGTCAATGCCATAGTTTGTTCTTGCATCCCCATATCTGCTGAAAGACCCACAGACATTTCTCTTGTGATGTCTCCAGAAAAGATGCATCTGCCAACTGAATGTTGAGCAAGGACGAGGACCCCAATCCTTCACAGCCATGACATCCATTGTAAATGTCATACTGAGCTCTGGACATAGGTCCTAGAAGACTTGAGTTGGAAATCTCACCATCACATGTGTGATCATAAGTAAATCACTTTCCCTCCTTAAACCTCAGTTTCTTAAAAATGTAAAATGAATATAATAATACCAGTGATACCAGCTTGACTGGGTTCAAAAACTCAGAACTGGAAGAAGTCTTAAAAGGCATATAGTCTAATTCTATTTTAAAATTATTTGACCAAAATCCCACAGCACAGCTCAAAAGAGAAACTATGCAAAGCACTTTAAAGACCACATGTGCTAGCCAAATGACCGTTCTTGGGACAGGACTGGAATACAGGCCTTCCTGCCCCCAAGGTCAATGCTTTATCTGCCACTGGGCCGCAATGGCTTTAGAAATATAAAGGAATATGCGAGGTGAGGCTCCAGCAAGGGAATGAACAGCTAAAGTTTCCTATTTTACTGTGGGCAAATTCCATTCTTCAGGACTTTGGAACATAAAGACTTCACAGTTTCTTGTCATAATTACCACCACGGACCAAGGATGGATTTCATTTTGGGAAGCATGCTGGCTCTGGCTGTCAAACCATAAAATCTGAAGAACTTGTTTGGTCCCAGATGCTAAGAGAAAATTTTTGGAAGCCAAATGCTGAGTGATTTCTTAGTGGAGACAGCCCAATCACACGGTCCTGGCACTCACTCTTGCACAAGGCCTTAGTTCTTAGGAATTCCAAATTGCATCATCTAACCAATGGGAAATCATATTTGATAATGCACAAGGAATCAAAATTATGTGTGTGCATGTAGCATCCCAAAGCCAGAGCCTGTCATCAAAGATTTAGAGGTTGGAGGGAAGTTAAATCGCCCACGCTCTTCCTCTCCCTCTCCATTTTACAGATAAAGAAACAGAGTCTCAGTATGGTGAAGTAAGGTAGGCCCCAAACTCATAGGATTATATATTTGGCTTAACAAATATTGATTGATTAATCAATTGATTTGGAGCTGGGATGAACCTTAAAGGCAACTTTTTAAACAGAAGGAAACTGAGAGAAGTGACCTGCCCAAAGTTAAAGAGATCCTCTGACTTAAAATGCAGTTGCTTTTCCACTGCTCTTGGGCATGAGAACCATTTCCTTAGGAAATGTGAAGGTGGGTTACCAGGTCTTAACTTTTAGAACTTGTCTATTTCTTTTTCATGATTTTATGCACAATTCTTTTCTTCTCTCTATATCTGAAGTAATGATTGGTGCTCCAACCTTAGGCAGGATACCCAGGAACTAAGCAGGAGTGAATTCTGGGTGCTATCTTGTTAGGAAGGATAACAAAATAACTAAATATTGGCAAGAAGGAGAGCGGATCCCTATTGATTAGGTGCAGAGATGAAGACCCTGGCCACTGGATTTTCAATGTTTTGGGGATGAGGAAAGCTTAAAAACCGGGAGGAGGTGGTGAACAGGGACAACCAACAAATAAATGCCTTCACTAGATGGCTTCTCGTGTGTTTCCCATGAATCATGCCTCAGCTCGAGTCTCCAACCCTCAATAGGGGAAGTTAATGGAACAGGGAAAAGGAAAGAAAAGGGGGGGGGGAGATGAATAGAATGAGGAATTGAGAAATGAGATGTGTGAGGGAATGTTGATCGGTATGGTGAAGTCTCCCAAACCTAGAGTTGGGTTAGAGAGGGCTACTGTGAGCCAAGCATTGACCTTGCAGAGAAAGGAGGCAGAATGTCTTGGGGGTTGATAGAAAATGGCCATTAGCATCTAGCCCGAGATAAATTTGGATAACTTGACCCTCAAAGAAGGACAGATTGCTAGTGATGGGAGGATGGAGGAAGAGCTGAGAAATTGCAAGAGAAAGAGATCAGAGAGTATTCCAACTTTACCCCTGGGACAAGCGAGTCGTAAAGTATGAGAGAACAAGCAGCCAAGACTGGAAAGGATGGCGGTGACATGATGCAACGTCGCCCAAAGGGAGTCGGGTATCACGGAGGGCCAGAAGATGGAAGGAGGGAGCTAGGAAAAGGTCTAAAGTGGAATGTTTGTTAATTATAGAGCCAGAGTTCCAAAGGGCCCACTGGAAAGTCAGGCAGCTCTGGAGTAGGGCATGGGAGAAGGTGGTGGATGAGGATGTGGAAGTGGGACAACCATGGACAGAGAGTAGGCTTGATCTTTGGCAGTTGAGGGCTCCGCATCAGGAAGGAGCCACCCTGATGTAATCCTAGTTCCAGATTGTACGTTCCCCCTTCCTCTCCTCAGAAAAAAAGTGAGATGAGTCAGGCTTAGCTGAAAGAATCTGGCTCTTATTCTTAAAAAAGGCACATCTTAATATAGGGCAAAAGGTAATTATCCGGAAAAAATACTGACTTAAGCTCCAACACTTCATGATAGGAAGAGCTTAATAAAGATCTTAGATCTAGAGGCAGAAGAGACTCAAGAAGCATTTCTGGTCCATCTCCCTCACTTCAGAGATCAGCAAGCCAAGGCCCAGGGAGTTAAGTGACTTCCCTGAAATCTTACATCAGGGCCTCGGGGGTGGGATTTGAATCCTGCTCCCATAATTCTATGGGCAGTGCTATTTCTACCTTCTCAAGTGACTTTCCTAAGATTTGCCTCTGTTAGAAAAAGAACTGCCAACTTGGAAGATTTTTCTTTAACAAACAAACAAACAAGCAAACACTTCAGTAATTCTCATGCTGGGCTTCTCCTTTCCATCCTTGACTGGCTAAGCCCAGCCCGCCTGGAAAGGTAATTGTAGGGAAAAAACCACACACTGCTCATCTTGAATATTTTAATTTTTACTGTGAGCAAAATCCTTTCAAAATAGCCCTCCCATTTCCAGGAATTTGTTCTTGTTTTTCAAAGCAAAGCAAAACAAAGGTGCTTGGCTGCCAGGTCTGCTATTCCTTCCTAAAGGGCACCGAGCCGTCACACGGCCCAGGCGGAGGAACTAAGCAAAGCAGAATTAATCCTCTGCTGCACATTTAAACAACGAGCTTTTAAGGTCAGGACCATCTAGGGATGTGCATGTGGGGCCCCACGTGTGCCTTCCCCCTTCTCCCAGGCTGCTCTCCTGGACAGAGAACGTGAGGGAGAATCCCTGTTCTGCCCCTCGCTGCCTTAGTGGTAGTGGCCAAGTCACTTGCTTTCATACTCCTTGGATTCTGCTTCAGGAAAACAAAAGGAGGGACTAGACCACCTAGAAGTCTTCTTCTGGCCCTGAGTCTGATATTGGGACTCAGGTCTTTGTTTTCCTTTTAAGGCTGCTCTGAATGTTCATATGGAACTTTTTTTCTACAGAAACTCCTCTACTATAGCAGTTAGTGTGTTGTACGTCAAATGACACAACATTGGGACTCGGGTCAGAGGGTGTGGGTTCGAATCCTGCCTCTGCCTGTGGATAAACTAATGCATAAACACATAAATTTAGAACTGAAAGGGACTTAGAGATTGTAGAGTCCAACCTCCTCATTTCTGAGATGAGCAACCTGGAAGTTAGGAGAGTTAAGTGACACAGGCTGGATTGGAACTCAGGTCCTCCTGACTCCAAGACTACTGCTCTATCCACTGCACCACCTAGCCCCCTCGCCCCCCGTGGCCATGCTTCAGATGCCTAGCTTCCTTCCACTCTGCTTGAATGCAGTCTCCCCACAAAGGAACCTCTGACAGTGCCTGGGATCTGTGAGCAATAGTCAGACACCAACCTTCACAGGGAGACAGCGCTCTCCTTCCCTCCCTCTGCTGGTCTCTCTGTTTCTCTTTATCTCTCTGTCTCCCTCTTCCTTTCTCCCTCCTTCTCCTCTCCTCTCCTCTTCCCTTCCCTTTCCCCCCTTCTCCTCTGTCTCTGTCTATCTCTGTGTCTGTGTCTGTGTGTCTCTCTTTCTCTCTGCCTCTGTTTCTTCCTCTCTTCCTTTTCTCTCTGTTTCTCTGTGTCTCTTTCTTCCTCTCTCTCTCTATCTTTGTGTGTCTATCTATCTCTCTCCCTCTGTCTATCTCTGTCTCTCTCCCTCTGTCTATCTCTGTCTCTCTGTCTCTTCCTGAGTGTCTGTCTGTCTCTGTCTCTATCTCTTCTTCTCTCTCTCCTCCCCCTTCACACAAAGACTTCCTATCCCCTTCTTTTCAGAATGAACAATCTCATGACTGCCTGAAGTCACTTTCCTAGCTCTCTGGACCAACCAGTGGCTCCCAGGTACTCCTAGCCGGCGCTCTAAAGAGACAGACTAACCCCAACAATCATAATCCGTGTTCCAGTAATGCTCCCCGTACTTTTCTGACAACCCTTAGCTGCACATAGCAATCACAAAGGAGATTTGTGGAGGCCAGGAGGTTGGCCAAGCCCTTCCTGCCCGTTAGTTCAGGTGAGCCGGCAGCCCCATGAGATCGGGCCATCGTCTTCCCTTTTGTCAGTGCAGTAGGCTGCCCAGGGCCCAAGGTCAGAAGGCCTGGGTTCACATCTTGCCCCTGTCACTCATTTTCTGGGACCTGGGCTGTAACCCCCTTATTAATGAAGGAGACAGTTGGACCAAATGGCCTCTCAGGTCTCCCTGGGCTATAAATCTATGATTTTATGACTAAGAGAAATGAAGGGGTTGCCCAGTGTCACATGACTGGCCAGCTCACCATGTCACCCTTCCCCCTGGTGCCCTAAAGCATCCCCCCCAGCCTTGTGAAGGAGGAAAGCCATAGTGTTTCCTCCAAGAACAGCTCCATCCTGAGACAGAAAAACAAAGCCACGGGTGTATCTGATCTCCCTCCCCCAGACTCCAAAGTCAGAAGCCCCTGTTCATATTTCTTGTTTCTTTAAAAAAATCAATCCTCTTCCACTCTGTCAGAGAAATGAATTTGGAGTTGGAAAGACCGAGTTCAAGTTCAATGTCAGACACTACCTTGTGTGTGACCCTGGGCAAGTGACCCTGCCTCAGTTTCCTCATCTGTAAAAAAGGGACAATAACAGCACCTGCCTTCCCAGGTTGTTCTAAGGAATAAATGAGATAACACATGTACACGTAAGTATGTTATATATGATACACATATGCTCATCCTAACATATACACATCAAACCACATGTCCATGAAAAGTATGATTTATAAATTCTGAAGGGCAATATCAATGCTAGCTATGATTATTATTCATTTTCCAATATATGCTTCCTCTCCCCCCTACCCAGGGCCCCGATTTTACAACAAAAGATCAAAAAGAAAGATAAAAAGTTCAGCAAAACTAGCCAGCCCATCAGCTCTGTGACATATATCCAGCATCCCCCACTCAGGGTTTCTCCGTGCCAGAGCCAGGCGCTCCTTCTCACATCGCTTTTTCTGATTCAGTGTCATTAATTAGTCAGAGCGTCTCTCTGGTGGGAAAGTGAGAACTAACATTCAAATGTGCTGATGTCTGAACACACTCTAAAGAGGAAAGAAAGAAAAACCAACAAAAGGTCTTTTCCTCTGCTCTGCCCAGAGAAGAGATGGAGAAACGCACAACACAGATGTCTCAGGACCCAACGCGATTAAGGGACCTGGAGATTTTAGGTGCCCATAAGACAATAAAGTGCTCACCATCAGACATCTGTCAGGGTGGAGGTGCTCTGAGGTAAAGCCCCCCTAAATCTGAAGCCATCAGGGACTTTAGACCACTTTATCTTTATCTTTTTTTTTTTTTTTTAAAGAGGTGACAACCTCATAAACCCATAATCTCTTCTTGGGGATGATGTAAGACTTTAGTGAGGAAAGGAGAAAAACAAGATCCCACTTCTCCCTCCCTCTGCCCCCACCCTTGCCTATCTCCCTCCTTCTCCTTTCTTTGTCTCTCCATTCCTTCCTCTATCTCCTTTTCTTTCTTTCTCTACCCTCTTGTCTACCTACTTTATCTCTGTTTCTCTTACCTTCTTTTTCTTTTCTCCCCTTCTCTCTCCTCTCTTTCTTTGTCTTCCCCCTTACCTAACTCACTTCTGTTTCTCTCTCTGTCTCTCTGTCACTGTTTCTCTTTCTTTCTCTCTGTCTCTTTCCTCTTTCCCCTTCTTTGTCTTTCCTCTTCTCTTCCCTTTGATTTTCTATCTCTCTCTGTGTCTCTCTTTGCTTCTTTTTCTTCTCTCCCCTTCTCTCTCCTCTCTTTCTTTCTCTTTCCCCTTACCTAACTCACTTCTCTCTCTGTCTTTCTCTCTATATATGTCTGTTTCTCTCTCTGTCTGTCTCTCTCTGTGTGTCTCTCTCTGTCTCTGCTTCTTTTTCCTCTCTCCCCTTCTCTCTCCTCTCTCATCTAACTCACTTCTCTCTGTCTTTCTATATTTCTCTGTCTCTCTGTTTTTCTATCTCTCTGTCTCTCTCTGTGTGTTTCTGTCTCTGTCTCTCTTTCTCTCTGTCTCTTTTTCTCTCTCTGTCTCTCTCTGTCTTTGTCTCTCTGTTTCTGTCTCTCTCCCCATCTCTCCTTATGAGAAGTAGGCTCTAAAATCCCATGTTGTTTCCTCTAAGTTTCCGCAGTGAAGGACACAGAGGGCTGTATTTTGTTTAAATGGGCCGGTTGCATAACTGCTGGGCCTTGTGTTTCTACTTGGGGGCTGGAACTGCGCTCCGGCTGTACTGGCAGATCACTCCTGCTGCCAGCTTGAGAAAAAGAAACCTCCTTTCCCAGAGCCCAAACACAACATGAAGCTTGAAATAAACTGCTTTCAATTTGGAGCCATTTATTTATGTAGTTTCAAAGACCTTCTCAAAGGGATAAACAAGCCTCTGGGCAGCCACGGGCACCGCCCACTGGCACAGGTAGACCCGGGACCCAGTTTGGGAGCCCTTGGCTGTGGGTTATGGAAAACCAATTACCTTTGCACTTCTTCTCCTCAGTCGGGTCGGCCTGGGTGCTCGCCACTCCCTGCTCGTGGGCCTCTCCCGGGTCCAGGTGGAACACGGAGCCGGTCCAAGCTGCCGCGGTCTGGAGCCGGGACGCCGGCGGGGGCGGCTCGCTCTTCAGCAGCCCGGCGCTGCTCTCCGAGTGGCCCTTCCTGTGCAAGCAGTCCTCGGACATCGCTACGAGGCCCCAGGTGTACTCCTGGTCAGGAGGAGGCGGCGGAGGCTTCCGCTTGTCCCATGCTGGAAGGCCATTTTCTGGAGGGTTGACAAACACAAGTTGACATGCTGTTGGCATTGTCAAGAGCTAGATGGGCTGCGGGCTGGGGAAAAAGGATGCTTTTCTGGTCTCCTGTTCACAGGAGGAGAGGCAGGGCTGGGCAGCCCTGGGGACCGCACCTCGGGGCCTGGGCCTCTGTGGGACCTACGGAATCCCTCTATCTGGACACCGGGAAGGCCCGCCCTACGCCAGGCCCACTGCTCCAACAGTGGGCCCCAAGGGCGAGCGGAGACCGATTTATTGCCTTCCTTCAGTGACCATTTGAGGTCTCGTGGGTCGGGGCTGGCCGTGAACAATTTTCAGATCCTTAGTACATAAAACAACCCAGACTCGGCCTTGCATGACTCGGATCTTATCGGAGGTTGACCTGAGGGACACTCTGCTGCCCAAGGGTGACACGCTGACGTGTACACACTAAGCGAGGCTGGATGCTGCTGTCCTCCCGAGGCAGCCGCCCAGGCGGGCCGTCAAGGAAGCCAGGGGTGGCCGTCTCCGAGACGGACGGCCCTAACAGGTGGCCGAGCCGCCGTCAACGGGGGCAGAGGCCAGATTTTAAGTGAAAACCTTTGGTTTTGCTTAATATTATGTCCATTCTAGAAAGGACGTAAGGGAGAGAAGCAGGTGTGGGGACTAGCTAATGGAGTGTCATTGGAGCTGGAAAGATCCTCAGCCTCCCTCTTCCTTTTACAGATGAAGAAACTGAGGCCCAGGGCACTTCTATAACCTGCCCAGTGTCTTATAGGCAAAATGCAGCAAAGTGGGATTTGAATCCAGGTCCTTTAACTTCAGCTCCAGCTCTTTCTCAGCTGTACCATGCCAGGAAATGACCTTTTTAGATGGCACATCCTTTTTTCTTTTTTTTTTTTTTTTGCTGAGGTAATTGGGGTTAAGTGACTTGCCCAGGATCACACAACTGGGAAGTGTTAAATGTCTGAGATCAAATTTGAACTCGGGTCCTCCTGAATTCAGGGCTGCTGCTCTATCCACTGCGCCACCCAGCTGCCCCACATCTTTTTTTTTTTTTTTTTTTTTTTTTGGACACGAACACAAAGTTGAGTGTGATTTGAAGAAAAAATTGGCATTTATTAGGAAGCATCATGTGTTGACCAGGTTGACATGCACGGGGCGGGGGGGAGTGTTAGGGTGTTTTTTCCCATCAGTCTACAGGCTGGCTGAAACTTGCTATCCAGAAAATGGCAGAAAAGTCAATGGCAAGAAGAACAAAGAGCAGTCCGCTCCCCAGTTCTTCCCAGTGCCGAGCTCCACCTTCCCAGAACTCTTCTGGCATTTACTGACAAATCGCAGGAGCCCAAATGGCAAGCAGAACACTCACTGGGGCATGGAGGCTGGAACATGTATTTCTGACTCTAGTGGGGCCTCAGATTACCAAGGAAGACATTGTATTCTTACATGCACACAGAGAAAAACAAACACAGGAACAAACAAACCAAGCAGACAAACCATGCATTGCACTGAGACCGCCACAGCTCCCAAGCTAGGGGCCGGGGGCTCCTAGGACCATTGGGCAGCCGCTGATTTCCCACGACATCCATCCGGCAAAGGGATTTTTGTGCTTCTTTCCCCATCCATTCATTGCTTGGGTACAAAGCTCTCCCTGGGCCTTGAGGCCGAGGATCAGATCAGAAGAGGACGGGTTTCTACCAACCTAGAGGTCAATGACCCTTTCTAAATGTGGTCCTTGCTGATTCCTCCCATGTCAAGGTCCTCTGCCCCTTCACACTGACTTTGTGTTATTCTGTACATATGTGGGACAGCCTTACATGGCTTCCTGTTCTTTCTCCCTGACAACGGTAATTGCTAGCATGGTGGTTAATACATAGTAAATGCATAATAAATGCTCGTTCATTAACTGACTGAAACTTCACCCATCACTCCCCTCCAAACACACTATGACCCAGCCAGCCTGTTCCTCACATATAATGCTCCGTTTCCCATCCCTGACTCTGTATTGGCTGTCCTCCACCCTGGGATGTGTTCCCTCCTCCCCACTGCCTTGAAGATATCCTGGCTTTCTTCCAGATTCGGCAGGAAGCCTTCCCCTCTAAGGTTACCCTGTATCTACTTGCATGTTCCTTCTTTCTGT